>NC_090280.1:50296048-50602866 GCF_037392515.1 Haliotis asinina | reverse complement strand
CATTTCCTGATTTAAGTAACGTCACTCGTATTAAATATTCCGGACATGATATAACTCTTCATATCACACAAGGAGTTATGAATCCCAGCTTGAACTGTATTGCATTTTCGATGGACATGGCATCTGTTTAAGGAAAGAGAAGGGAGTGAATGACGCAGCTTTCATTGTGTTTACCTAAACCAGCGAGCACGCATGCCCATACACTACATACATACATACATTTGATGTAAAGCGTATATGCTGGTTTATTGCATCATACATGCCTTTCAGATGTTGGCTTTGTTTGGCTTGTTCCGATCTGACAGCCTCCAGCTGTAACCAGAAACAACATCAATATTTATCTGTTAAAGACATTCTAGGTGGTGTGTAGACTGAGACGTAGTCCCCGAATATATATGATTTCAACGGCAACAAGTAAACTCATTTAGATTGAAGGAGCCCTAAGTGAGTTGGGATATTTAGAAATCTTGGAAAGCCAGATCTGCTTCATTTAGAACCTTAGTATTGCAGGTAGGGCTGGGTAGTAGGGAAAATAATGTGGTTCAGGGACTGTGAGACAGATTAGATGTTTAGTAGACAAGTTAAGGAACTCGTAGCAGTATATAATTATATGCACTAACGAAACAACATTGACTGACATATCATTTACAATATGTTTGCCTATAGAGCATTTAGATGAACTTTACAAGACATCACAGTCCAAACACCATGGAGCTCGAAAGGATTGATCATCTGTCCATGTTTGTCCTCCGTTTCAAACAGGTACCAAACACATGGGCATTAGAATGATGTCGGGTGAGACACATTTTCATTACTGTATCCTCTCCCAAACAGTCAGACTGCCGCGTATTATATCTGGACGTACCCTCCTGCTCCAATTAGAAGACAATACCTCACTCTCCATTAGATCTACTCAAGGTGTATTTGTATATTTGGCATGTCAAGAATCGTCTGCTTCTGGGGATCAGACGTGCGCTGCATAGGTGGCACTTCAAATAATTTTTTTTCAAATATTGTATCATACTCACTTGAGTCCTTAATTCTTGCACGGCCCTCATTTGATCTGAAGGTCATGAAAGAGAATAATTAATACTGTATGTTTTTGACGATATAACTCTTCTTCTGTACTCATTACTGGGTCCTGTCAGAAAAGCATTCAGTAACAATATCGCGTGCAAGCGACTTATACACTACTACAAGGCCAGTGAAACACACCGACATGAGTGACAACAACTTGGGGTGAATGTTTCCGCCGCCTTGTGTAGAACCCGCAGTTCTACGGCATGTAAGCACAATAGTGAAAGTCAGACCAGTAGAAAGGTGTAGATGTATCTTATGTAACCCACATGTCTGCTCATCATGTCTACATTGCACATGATGTCTTTGTTTGGTCAATTATATCTGAACTGAAACCTACATCCAACAGGTTTGTTTGTAAGTCGACATGTGAGGACACTGATTAGAGCAAGGCCTTCACATCTGGTCCGATATCAGGTAAGTGAAACTGCCCAGCTAAATTTCTGCTACCTTCAGGAAAAGCTAACCTGACTCTTTTTTCTTCATGTAGTTCTCCAACTTTCCAATCTGCAGACAAGAAAACAATTAAGTTTACATCAATGTAACGATTACAATATGGCAGCGGCATAAGAGCGTTCTTTATCTTTGACGTATGTGTGAGGGGGCAGGGTTACAATATCACGGTGGTATGACAAGAGCGTTATTTATCCTTGATGGGGGCGTGAGGCGACAGGATTACAATATCATGGTGGTATGATAAGAGCGTTATTTATCTTTGGTGGAGGCGTGAGGCGACAGGATTACAATATCACGGTGGTATGATAAGAGCGTTATTTATCTTTGGTGGAGGCGTGAGGCGTGAGGCGACAGGATTACAATATCACGGTGGTATGATAAGGGCGTTATTTATCTTTTGTGGAAGCGTGAGGCACCAGGATTATAATATCACGGTGGTATGATAAAAGAGTGATGGATCTTAAGCGAATGTGTGAGGCGGCAGGACTACAATGCAACGGCGTTATGATAAGGGCGCACTTCATCTTTGACGGTGCGTTAAAGCGGTTGTTTGTTTTTCATAACAGCATTGTTGATCACACCATAAGCACCTTGCCATACCACCCCACAATGTCGGTATACGACCCCTACAACGTCGGTATGCATCGGATAAGAAAGTAATAAATGTTGATGGTTGAACTTGATGGTTGAAGAATAACGTCTTGAGGGGTGTATGACACAACGATGTAAGGTTGTATGACAAGTTGTGACGTTGATGACACTACTGTAACAGGTATTCGGTTCAAGAACGTGGTAGGTGCACTATTTAAAAATACTGATCGTATGACGAGGTCGATGGTTGTATGACAGTACCATGATGGGTGTCTGACAAGAAGGCGTTGGATATGTCACGAGACACGAGTTATGTTATAACAAGTGTATGATGAGCATATATGTATGTAACAACAAGGTGTATGACAAGTGATAAACAGAGTCGTTTCTAGAATGTGACAGGTGTATGACATGGGCATGACAGGTGTATGACAAAGGTGTTTGCGAGATGGTGTAAAGGGGGATGAATTATTCTTGATTGATGATACAGGGGCAAGTCTGTTTGATCTTTTGTGGGACAACAGATATTCTAAAATACGTTTAAGTATACGACAAATACGTTTACTCACGCTACACCTGGTGATAGTTGTGTCACACAGATTAGTAGCTTGGAAACTAAATGAGTTGGTCTGTAATTGATCATGTGGTAAACAACAAAACACCCACCCTATCACTCTTACACACTCACTCACAGACATCCAGTTTAGGGTAGAATTAGGGGAGGAAGACATTTCAGTGCACTTATATTGTCACATACACTGAAATAAGACTTTATCCTGTCAAGTCTTGAGAATTTATACCCCAACATGTAAGTGAAGAAGAATACTAACCTGTCTATGTAGATCTGTTACTTTCTCGCGTTCATCTGTAAATAAACGTGCCACGTTTGTACTCGTGCATTGATATAACATCTCTGTACAAAACCTATCACTGAATTATTTATTTCATCTAGATATAATTGTCATTTTTTGGGTACACAGCAAATTATTATGTGCTCACGTGCTACGTCTGTACCGTACTTTTCTAGATCCTGTATCAGTCTTTGCATCTGAAATTTGAAAAACAACAACAATGTCTAAACAAGACCAAGGCTCACGTAGTGATGAGCAGAAGAGATAGCTAAAACCTCATCATCCCATGAAAGTGTGACAGGTGAGATTCGTGAAAGAATTCTGACTGCATGAACTTTCATTTCAATTATGTCATTCGAAATAAGGTACGCATGTATTTCAGTCAGATGTAACATCCCATGGAAGTCCAACAACTGAGGATCGGTGTTCCAAATACCTTTTGCTTCAGGACTGGGATATCGTCCATCTTATCTGGAAATAAAGACTGCAGTTGAGGCTGAATGAAGCATTGTTTCAAAACTATATGTGTCGCGAATAGTTGGGGAAGGAGAGTTACATGCCCATGCAAAAGAGCGGTATTATGTCAAAGAACAGTCTGCTGATTTGTCCAAAAATATGAGCATTATATGTGGGTTCCTCTGTACTGCTATGGAGTGGAGCGTCTATTGGACTCGTTCTTTAACCATGAGCTTACAGACAAGTTTTCCGTTTTGGAAGTGATAAATACGACAGGTGGGGTGATTACATATAGAACAATGATACCTTGGGCAGTTTTTTCATGTTTTTCTAGCTGCTCTTTGACTTCGTCTGTCTGAAAATATTTAAAGAGAGACTTTGTAATCAACCGCACCAACTGCTCACTTAATGGAAAACGAATGCAATATTTGATAACTGTGTTAGGAATCGTATGCTGACATAATTTTACTTTAAGCTATTTCTTGCTTACCTTGGCCATAAGGTCTGGTAACACTTCGTTCTCCAGCCCTGAACAAGGTAAGAGGAAGACAAGCATCAGCTTATGAACAGTCGTGTCTGAGTGAGTGTTTCAAATGGTTTAAAGATAAATGTGTGATGGTATACGTATGTTCAGAAAGAATTTCCGTTGGTTTGTCTGCCTTTTCACTGAATACCAGCAGGTAAGTGTGGCACTAACTTGCTATTTCAGATTTGTGCATCTGAATTTCTTCATTCAGTTGACCTATCTGAAAACAGAAAGGGGTTGCGGTGTTACCAACATGCATCTAAGGTTATCATGAGTTAACAACATGCATCAAAAGTTATCATGTGCTACCAACATGCATCAAAGGTTATTATGCGTTACCAACATGCATCAAAGGTTATCATGCGATACAGGACATGTAAGTCAGTCTGTAGACCACATATATCTCATATCTTGGTGTTTAGTTAAAGACTAATGCAGTCAGGAGACAGCAAGAGTATAAAGGCATCATGATGCTTCTCATAGAGGATACACACAGTTATCCCACAGAAGGTCTTCTAGAAATATTACACCGTGTTCGTACAGAAGCAAAAACAAAACCATGCTATGTAAATTAAGATATATGCTTCTAGTGTAAGTGGAAGGATACATATGTTTCGTAAACCCACAAAACGGATTGTTCAAACAGTTCACCCAATCAGTTTCCTTAACATGGTCCAGGGGTTTCTGTGTCAACTGAGCGCCCTATACCCTGGTACTGTGTACGGTGGACGCATTCTACACTTGTTTATTATCAATATACACGTATTATAAATCACAAGTCCCTGGGGAGTATACAACTCCTATTGCCGCTAGGCGCACCGAGTTTATTGTCGCTGTCTCATCCTAACGAGGTACCCAATACACAGCTGGGTGGTCTGGGACTAGTCACAGAACTTTGTCCAAGTTATCTGCACGTTGCTGTTCCTGCAACTAGGTGTATACACGTATTCATGTGGCCACCATCTGGTCATATACCAACGGATTCGTGGGTTCTGTTAAGTGCACATGGCTGTGCACTGCACACTAGGGGTTGTGACAACACGGAAATAGTCTGCACAGAAAGTTGACTCCGAGGTTTTTACACCCGGTCACAGGTGGGCTCGATCCCAACACTTCAACCTCGCTGGATCACTAGCCTGCTCGCCCACCGCGTCCCAGTCGCCAACACTACATCAGTTTAATGAGCTGTGTCTGTGACCAGTCATGAGTAGAAATGCTACCTTACCTGATCGTGTATGTTTGGTGTATCTTCCAATGTAGCTGCAAGTATAACAGAATGCAGACACTATTGAAACAAAGATCGCATTTCTAATACAAATTAACATATTTTGGTGAGTTAATAATATTTTGTTCTTGACTAATATATTTTTGTTCATTTCTCCAATTACCTGAAAGTTCTACATATCATGAAAAAAAAACACAAAGAAAACAAAACCCGCTTATACTGCTCACCGTTACACTGATGTTGTTTAATGTCGGTTTCCAGTTTCTGTATCTGTAAATAAATAATTGAAAAACGCCTATGTTTTGCTAACATCTTCATGGACAATAGTGTATCCATTATACAACATGTTGGCACAGGTTAAACACTGGTTGGCCGACAACATTGAGTCAGTGCTCAGCTGTGAACTTCTATTACACAGAATGATTCTACTAAACTGTATTTCTGGATAATCTTTGACCGGATAATGACAGTCGTGAGTATATTCCAGCGTGAAACTTTTACTCACCTTTGATTCCATATCTACAAAAACACAAAAATACCATATAAGCCATAAAAAACGCATAAAAACACAAAACTGACAAGGAAACGATCGCCCCCTAAACTGAAGCATGTCCACATATAGAAATATAAACACTGCTCAGATTACTAATACATATTCAGTCATATAGCCAGAATAATACGGAAACTATAACATCATGTTTTACATCTATTAAATATCACAGAATGACCAATCAACTCAGTCACTATGAGAAGAACACAATGATTCCACTATTGGAACACTTACCATGCAACTGCCGTTGGTGGATCTGCATTTTGTTTTCTAAAGTCCTTAGCTGTAACATTAAGTTATATGTTCAAGTGAGCTGGGCAGTTGCATATGCATAACTGCTTATGAAGCATTGGCTATCTAGCATCACACCCTGTGGTTAGGAAGCACTGGTTATCTAGCCATCACATCCTGTGCTTGGGAAGCATTGGCTATCTAGCATCATGTCCTGTGGTTAGGAGCAATAGTTATCTAGCCATCACATCCTGTGGTTAGGAATTCGAAGCATTGGCTATCTAGCCATCACATCCTGTGGTTAGGTAGCAATAATTATCTAGCCATCAAATCCTGTGGTTAGGAAGCAATAGTTATCTAGCCATCACATCCTGTGGTCAGGAAGCACTGGTTATCTAGCCATCACACCCTGTGGTTAGGAAGATTGGCTATCTAGCCATCACATCCTGTGGTTAGGAAGCAATAGTTATCTAGCCATAACATCCCTTGCTTAGGAAGCACTGGTTATCTAGCCATCAAATCCTTTGGTTAGGAAGCATTGGCTATCTAGCACCACACCCTGTGGTTAGGAAGCAATACTTACCTTGCCGTTACATCATCTTTTGGTAGATCATCAACACCAGAATACTCTCATGATAATAAATCTAAACATAACACACTTACCCAAATGTGGGTATACATTCAAAGTAAAGATGGTTAAGTTGCTGACTGAACATATGTGAGAACTGTCTGTTCCTTGTCAGAATGTGAGTCCACATCCGATACATTCTTGTCATTATATATTCAAGTATCTATGTGTGAAACAGGTAATGGGTATTGGACCATATGAGACCATCGATTACCTAAAGCTGAAGTTAAACGTCTCGTCCAAGTTACTTTGTTGTATACCCGTCATGGTCCGGGTTAGAATACTGGATTTCAGTAACTCACACTTATCGTAAGAGGCGACAAACGGGATCGAGTGGTCGGCTGACTTGGCTGTCATCGGTTCCCAATTGCACAGATCGATGCTCATGCTGTTGATCACTAGATTGTTTGGTCCAGACTCAGTTATTTACAGACCGTCGCCGTATAGCGGTAAATATTGTTGATTGCGGGGTAACAATAAACTCACTCACTCACTACTTTAGTTTGATTCCTGACTGATAACTTTTGTCATTTCATATATTTTATCCTCGGTGCACTGTAACTGACATTTGCTTTCCATCTACTTTGAGACGTTTTACTAAAGATGACTTGGCGAACGCATGTCTGATCGTGATATTGGTTCTGAAATTTGCCAATCAGCAAAGGAAGACGAAGTGAGGAAAATATACCAAATATAGAAATCTAAAATGCAAGTGTAAGGAACAGTATTCTTTCAAGCCGCCTTTCAAAAGAAGGAATAAAAGTATCATATTTATGGCTCAGAAACGTTCATGGAAACAGTCATAAGTTGGCTTTACCAGGAGTCCACCGCCGTGTTGGAATTCATTTGAACATTTCCATTAGGACTTTAAGTTCACGTTTTTTCCGAAGTTGAGACTCATCTCATTAGGCATTTAGATATTTATTGTGACTGTAACCCTTTCGTTTTTGACAAAACCGGAATACTGACGGGCAACTGTGCACACCAGTATAGATAAGTAAGGTCGTTTAATTAATTATTGAAAAAACCCCATGCCTGCCTTCTTGGAGATACTGATTTGGATGTAACTTACATGATATAAGTTTAATGTGTGAGATAATTAATATGCTGAAGTAACTGAGTTCTGTAAAACGCGGTACCTGTTGTCAAGATATGCCTTAGGAAAATAATGCAGTTTTCACATGATTAGAGTTGATATGTGCCACAGACAGCAATGTTCCATATGGGCCAGACATCGAGGGACTGAAAGACGTCACTATGTCTACACAGTAGTTAGTCAAGCCTATACCTTTTGGCCAACCCTCATCACAACCACTCATCCGAAAACATGACCAACACGAATCTTCAGAAACATCGGTTCATTAAGCCATTTTCCCCTTTAGAAGACCTTCATCCAGTGAGTTCACAAAACACATTGTGAAACAACTCATATCCCAACAATATAACATTCCATTCTATGACACAGTCCGTGTTTGATACTAACCCATGCTACTGGAACGATCAGTAATTGGACGTGTACGTTGAATGTTGCTAATAAACTATGAAAATCTAAACAGATACAACATTTTGTAAATCTGATCAATCCAATCGACCTCGGCACAGACTTATCACACGCTATGAACGTTATTAGAATATCAGGAGAATATTGAGATATGTGCATACCGCTGCATCAGTTAGAAGTAATTAAAGTAAAGAATACGTACGTTCCGTTTCAATACTGCCTCCGTGTCTGTAAACAACAGTTTGGGTGAAAGCGAATATGTAATGTATATTTTCGTACAAAAGTATAGCAATCCCCCGTACACTGAGGATGAACGTTATTGATAGCACAATAGGTGCAAGGACTGACAAAACAACAACATAAGATATACCAACAGATAACAATACATGATCAATCATGAGACCGAATTACACTAGTTGATAGCATTCAAAAGAATAGATTAAAAACAACAACAAATTGTAAAATGGGGCAAAGATGGTGAGCATCTGAAGCTACATCCCTATACAAGGGATCACGGTGACGTTTGCTACCTGCATGGACCCTAGGGACCTTGTGGCTGCATAAATGCCAGAGTTCAAATCGTGGTCCCGGTACTGTGTATGGCACAACAGTCAGCTTCAGTGAAACAGTGGTACAAAATGCTCCCCAAACCATTACACTGCTCCTTCCGACACGGTGAACTTCAGCAGGACAACACTGTTCACGCTGTGTTGGTCAGACAAATAGTTTACGGAAGCAACTTTCACTATGCTGTGTTTGTGGGACCATGCAATCATCACAGTAATACTGTGAATACTGTGATACTGGTATTTGGCCAATGAGGTATTACTGTGATACTGGTATTTGGCCAATGAGGTATTACTGTGATACTGGTATTTGGCCAATGAGGTATTACTGTGATACTGGTATTTGGCCAATGAGGTATTACTGTGATACTGGTATTTGGCCAATGAGGTAATACTGTGATACTGGTATTTGGCCAATGAGGTATTACTGTGATACTGGTATTTGGCCAATGAGGTATTACTGTGATACTGGTATTTGGCCAATGAGGTATTACTGTGATACTGGTATTTGGCCAATGAGGTATTACTGTGATACTGGTATTTGGCCAATGAGGTATTACTGTGATACTGGTATTTGGCCAATGAGGTATTACTGTGATACTGGTATTTGGCCAATGAGGTATTACTGTGATACTGGTATTTGGCCAATGAGGTATTACTGTGATACTGGTATTTGGCCAATGAGGTGTTACTGTGATACTGGTATTTGGCCAATGAGGTATTACTGTGATACTGGTATTTGGCCAATGAGGTATTACTGTGATACTGGTATTTGGCCAATGAGGTATTACTATGATACTGGTATTTGGCCAATGAGGTATTACTGTGATACTGGTATTTGGCCAATGAGGTATTACTGTGATACTGGTATTTGGCCAATGAGGTATTACTGTGATACTGGTATTTGGCCAATGAGGTATTACTGTGATACTGGTATTTGGCCAATGAGGTATTACTATGATACTGGTATTTGGCCAATGAGGTATTACTATGATACTGGTATTTGGCCAATGAGGTATTACTGTGATACTGGTATTTGGCCAATGAGGTATTTGTTACGTATCAACATATATTAACCTTTGTAGACGACATTCGTAATGTTGCTGCCAATCGCACCGTGCACGACTCCTGCAGCAATTGCGGTGTCGGTTCTGGCGTGTGTCCCCGTTGTTGCTGCAACAGTCATGGTCTGAACTTTGCTATCATCCTTGAGCTTGGCCTCAGTTTCCAGTCCTGCTCTACTAGGGTTTGTATTCGTGTCAGTCACCCAAGATGGTTCACTCATGCCAATTATCTGCTTCCTAACTAAAACGTCCAATACCTGTAAAAACAGAAGCAATCAAATGTAAACTATGTTGTCTCATTTCATGCAGACACAAAACATGTTGTTTGTTGTTGTTCGTCCGTCAATTCGACGAGGACCATCTATTCATCCTAGGGATAGGGGAGTCTGTCTCTGTGGGTGTGGAGATGACTTGTGAGTCCTGTCCGCGCTCTGTATGTTCTGGTGCAGTGCGGACACGGAATCCTATGGTCAATGTGGAGCATCCACCTCGTCAATGATACGCCTTTGAGTGGCGATGTGAACTAATCACCAGGTGGAAGGATTCATCATGTTCATTATTGTAGACTCTACAGGAGCTCTATATTCGTACATTATAATGTTAAGATGCTGTACTGTGCTTGTGACAATTGATACCGTGACCAACATAGAAAATTAATCAGTTTTCCAACATGCATAATCTTTTCTGGTGGATATATGTGTTTTACTGTGAAGCGAAAATGGTCACAGAAATCATTCCAGGAAAATGGTTGTGTAATAATACAAGTACCAGTGATCAGAAATCTGCACAAATGTGAAACATTGTCGTTGATAATCAGAAATATTCTTTGGAATTGTTGTTTACATTGAGGAATTACATTTAATCTAAGGGAGATATCATATGAGTATGACGAGAGCATTTCACGCACAGTGCTATTCCAGACCATGTTATACTATGAAACAATCAGTATCAGCTCGCTAAAGCCCTGCGATCAAGTTGGATCATATTAAAATGATGTCGCAACAAAATATCCGATAGAAAGAAATCATTATCAGCTTGATTACATCGTAATTTATGTTTCATGTTCCTGCATTTTAACCATAAAAACGTGCTTCCTTCATTTCCAGAAAAGTAACCTGACACTTTTATACTGCTGTATTAGTAATATCTACATTGAAAAGGTTGTGCAAATTCATGAAAGACGGACATCTGGATTGCAGAGTTAGCGCGCCCGGCTTTCCGACTAGTTCAAAATAACGTATGCACGCTGTGAATGATAATCTGGGCCGCTGTACCCGTGTCGCCAGTGCTTACAACAGAGCTGTAAAAGTGTTTGTGCTGTACTCAGGCTTCTGTTTAACATCACTAAGTGGTGTTCTTGTCTTACGGGCAAGCGTGCGAGCGTGTTCATGTGTTCAAGTAGAAGAAAACATTTTACTCGGGCTATGGTTTCGCAGGGCCGATCTTTGTTAACATGACCACTGGCTTGCCGACTTACCCGCGCGAGGTGTCTCCTCCGACGTCCGTGTGTGTGTCTCTCCCCACCCAAATAAGTCCAGTGTACACCGGCGATGGCCTCAGAGAAACAGTGGATTATGTTTACCGTGTCACAGCAACGGTCTGCTCCGTACTTAACAGTTAGACAGTTGTTGATTTATTGAGATAGTAGTGTGGAAAACGCGTCCTAAAAGCTATGCTCCACTTCTCACGGGTATTGCACATTCGTCACAATTCGTTCCTTTCCGTAATCTGCAAGAACATGCAGACGCTAGTCCGCTACACTGACACGCTTGAGGAGCAAGAACATTCTGAGTACAGCAACATAATCCTCGCTGAAGTGAATGAGAAACGAAACACTGCCAAGTGGTGACAGTACCCATTTCCCAATATTCTATACATTAAACTGAAACCAGGTGTCACTAACAGCAACGCTCTGCTTTGTAGTGAAGGAGTGATGCGTGTATAGATCTCGACAGGCCTGTAGTGAGTGCAGACAATACACTGTACTCTTTATTGTAGACTACCGCTTAGTCTCTGAATGTATACATAACTATGGTTGTAGCAAACAAACCATATTTAACTTGAAAGGAAGACCAGAGATTAATTACCTAAGGAGATCTTGACTTGCGTCATTTAAGTCTTTAGCACTGAAGAGAGAGCCAGGTAGTAGGGAAAATATGGTTAGGGACTGTGGATTGACTATGCTTACTGTACTGACATCTAGTCATCTCTCCTGCCACTTTACAGGATATTGTTCATATACGATCAACATGGAAACCCACAAGCATACCTTTTGTGAACATCCAAGGGATGCAATCCCCTGTTAAACTTTTTTGTTTGAGTGTGCCACCAGTGTGCCCTGTAGTGAGCTAAAGTCACAAACCAGCCTTGTAGAAGCCTTGTAGAAAGACCTATTGTTGGCAAAAAAGTATTTTCTCCATTTCTTTTCCGGGTGTTGCAAAGGCTTAAGGAACTCCTCTGAGCCCAAATTGGGACTAATGCATCTACATAGGGACATGGAGATGCCATGCAGTTTAACATGGATACCCTTCTCCCCTTTACTACCAAGCACCAGTCAGGAAAAAGTACCATCTTCTATGGTTATTGTTGGAGAGCCTCGAATCAAAATTATTTATCTTCAAACAGATGCCACGTCCACTGCACCATCATGGTAGTCCAGCATCATGGAGATATTCCGACGAGGACCATAAAATTAATCCACCATCACGGAAGTAGTCCAGCATCATGGAGATATTCCAACGAGGACCATAAAAGTAATCCACCATCACGGAAGTAGTCCAGCATCATGGAGATATTCCAACGAGGACCATAAAAGTAATCCACCATCACGGAAGTAGTCCAGCATCATGGAGATATTCCAACGAGGACCATAAAAGTAATCCACCATCACGGAAGTAGTCCAGCATCATGGAGATATTCCAACGAGGACCATAAAAGTAATCCACCATCACGGTAGTAGTCCAGCATCATGGAGATATTCCAACGAGGACCATGAAAGTAATCCACCATCACGGAAGTAGTCTGGCATCATGGAGATATTCCAGCCAGGACCATGAAAGTAATCCACCATCACGGAAGTAGTCTGGCATCATGGAGATATTCCAACGAGGACCATAAAAGTAATCCACCATCACGGAAGTAGTCTGGCATCATGGAGATATTCCAGCGAGGACCATGAAAGTAATCCACCATCACGGAAGTAGTCTGGCATCATGGAGATATTCCAGCGAGGACCATGAAAGTAATCCACCATCACGGAAGTAGTCCAGCATCATGGAGATATTCCAGCCAGGACCATGAAAGTAATCCACCATCACGGAAGTAGTCTGGCATCATGGAGATATTCCAACGAGGACCATAAAAGTAATGCACCATCACGGAAGTAGTCTGGCATCATGGAGATATTCCAGCGAGGACCATGAAAGTAATCCACCATCACGGAAGTAGTCTGGCATCATGGAGATATTCCAGCCAGGACCATGAAAGTAATCCACCATCACGGAAGTAGTCTGGCATCATGGAGATATTCCAGCGAGGACCATGAAAGTAATCCACCATCACGGAAGTAGTCTGGCATCATGGAGATATTCCAGCGAGGACCATGAAAGTAATCCACCATCACGGAAGTAGTCTGGCATCATGGAGATATTCCAGCGAGGACCATGAAAGTAATCCACCATCACGGTAGTAGTCCAGCATCATGGAGATATTCCAACGAGGACCATAAAAGTAATCCACCATCACGGAAGTAGTCTGGCATCATGGAGATATTCCAGCCAGGACCATGAAAGTAATCCACCATCACGGAAGTAGTCTGGCATCATGGAGATATTCCAGCCAGGACCATGAAAGTAATCCACCATCACGGAAGTAGTCTGGCATCATGGAGATATTCCAGCCAGGACCATGAAAGTAATCCACCATCACGGAAGTAGTCCAGCATCATGGAGATATTCCAGCCAGGACCATGAAAGTAATGCACCATCATGGAAGTAGTCTGGCATCATGGAGATATTCCAGCCAGGACCATGAAAGTAATCCACCATCATGGAAGTAGTCTGGCATCATGGAGATATTCCAGCCAGGACTATGAAAGTAATCCACCATCTACTTCCGTGATGGTGGATTAGATATTCCAGCCAGGACCATGAAAGTAATGCACCATCACGGAAGTAGTCTGGCATCATGGAGATATTCCAGCCAGGACCATGAAAGTAATCCACCATCACGGAAGTAGTCTGTCATCATGGAGATATTCCAGTGAGGACCATGAAAGTAATCCACCATCACGGAAGTAGTCCAGCATCATGGAGATATTCCAGCCAGGACCATGAAAGTAATCCACCATCACGGAAGTAGTCTGGCATCATGGAGATATTCCAGCCAGGACCATGAAAGTAATCCACCATCACGGAAGTAGTCTGGCATCATGGAGATATTCCAGTGAGGACCATGAAAGTAATCCACCATCACGGAAGTAGTCCAGCATCATGGAGATATTCCAGCCAGGACCATGAAAGTAATCCACCATCACGGAAGTAGTCTGGCATCATGGAGATATTCCAGCCAGGACCATGAAAGTAATCCACCATCACGGAAGTAGTCCAGCATCATGGAGATATTCCAGTGAGGACCATGAAAGTAATCCACCATCACGGAAGTAGTCTGGCATCATGGAGATATTCCAGCCAGGACCATGAAAGTAATCCACCATCACGGAAGTAGTCTGGCATCATGGAGATATTCCAGCCAGGACCATGAAAGTAATCCACCATCACGGAAGTAGTCTGGCATCATGGAGATATTCCAGCGAGGACCATGAAAGTAATCCACCATCACGGAAGTAGTCTGGCATCATGGAGATATTCCAGTGAGGACCATGAAAGTAATCCACCATCACGGAAGTAGTCTGGCATCATGGAGATATTCCAGCCAGGACCATGAAAGTAATCCACCATCACGGAAGTAGTCCAGCATCATGGAGATATTTCAACAAGGACCATGAAAGTAATCCACCATCACGGAAGTAGTCTGGCATCATGGAGATATTCCAGCCAGGACCATGAAAGTAATCCATCATCACGGAAGTAGTCCAGCATCATGGAGATATTCCAGCCAGGACCATGAAAGTAATCCACCATCACGGAAGTAGTCTGGCATCATGGAGATATTCCAGCCAGGACCATGAAAGTAATGCACCATCATGGAAGTAGTCTGGCATCATGGAGATATTCCAGCGAGGACCATGAAAGTAATGCACCATCACGGAAGTAGTCTGGCATCATGGAGATATTTCAGCCAGGACCATGAAAGTAATCCACCATCACGGAAGTAGTCTGGCATCATGGAGATATTCCAGCCAGGACCATGAAAGTAATCCACCATCACGGAAGTAGTCCGGCATCATGGAGATATTCCAGTGAGGACCATGAAAGTAATCCACCATCACGGAAGTAGTCTGGCATCATGGAGATATTCCAGCCAGGACCATGAAAGTAATCCACCATCACGGAAGTAGTCTGGCATCATGGAGATATTCCAGCCAGGACCATGAAAGTAATCCACCATCACGGAAGTAGTCTGGCATCATGGAGATATTCCAGCCAGGACCATGAAAGTAATCCACCATCACGGAAGTAGTCTGGCATCATGGAGATATTCCAGTGAGGACCATGAAAGTAATCCACCATCACGGAAGTAGTCTGGCATCATGGAGATATTCCAGTGAGGACCATGAAAGTAATCCATCATCACGGTAGTAGTCCAGCATCATGGAGATATTCCAACGAGGACCATGAAAGTAATGCACCATCACGGAAGTAGTCCAGCATCATGGAGATATTCCAGCCAGGACCATGAAAGTAATCCACCATCACGGAAGTAGTCTGGCATCATGGAGATATTCCAGCCAGGACCATGAAAGTAATCCACCATCACGGAAGAAGTCCAGCATCATGGAGATATTCCAGCGAGGACCATGAAAGTAATCCACCATCACGGAAGTAGTCTGGCATCATGGAGATATTCCAGCGAGGACCATGAAAGTAATCCACCATCACGGAAGTAGTCTGGCATCATGGAGATATTCCAGCCAGGACCATGAAAGTAATCCACCATAACGGAAGTAGTCCAGCATCATGGAGATATTCCAACGAGGACCATGAAAGTAATCCACCATCACGGAAGTAGTCCGGCATCATGGAGATATTCCAACGAGGACCATGAAAGTAATCCACCATCACGGAAGTAGTCCGGTATCATGGAGATATTCCAACGAGGACCATGAAAGTAATCCACCATCACGGAAGTAGTCTGGCATCATGGAGATATTCCAGCCAGGACCATGAAAGTAATCCACCATCACGGAAGTAGTCCGGCATCATGGAGATATTCCAGTGAGGACCATGAAAGTAATCCACCATCACGGAAGTAGTCTGGCATCATGGAGATATTCCAGCCAGGACCATGAAAGTAATCCACCATCACGGAAGTAGTCTGGCATCATGGAGATATTCCAGCCAGGACCATGAAAGTAATCCACCATCACGGAAGTAGTCTGGCATCATGGAGATATTCCAGCCAGGACCATGAAAGTAATCCACCATCACGGAAGTAGTCTGGCATCATGGAGATATTCGAGTGAGGACCATGAAAGTAATCCACCATCACGGAAGTAGTCTGGCATCATGGAGATATTCCAGCGAGGACCATGAAAGTAATCCACCATCACGGAAGTAGTCTGGCATCATGGAGATATTCCAGCCAGGACCATGAAAGTAATCCACCATCACGGAAGTAGTCCGGCATCATGGAGATATTCCAACGAGGACCATGAAAGTAATCCACCATCACGGAAGTAGTCCAGCATCATGGAGATATTCCAGCGAGGACCATGAAAGTAATCCACCATCACGGAAGTAGTCTGGCATCATGGAGATATTCCAGCGAGGACCATGAAAGTAATCAACCATCACGGAAGTAGTCTGGCATCATGGAGATATTCCAGCGAGGACCATGAAAGTAATCCACCATCACAGAAGTAGTCCAGCATCATGGAGATATTCCAACGAGGACCATGAAAGTAATCCACCATCACGGAAGTAGTCTGGCATCATGGAGATATTCCAGCCAGGACCATGAAAGTAATCCACCATCACGGAAGTAGTCCAGCATCATGGAGATATTCCAGCGAGGACCATGAAAGTAATCCACCATCACGGAAGTAGTCTGGCATCATGGAGATATTCCACCCAGGACCATGAAAGTAATGCACCATCACGGAAGTAGTCTGGCATCATGGAGATATTCCAGCGAGGACCATGAAAGTAATCCACCATCACGGAAGTAGTCTGGCATCATGGAGATATTCCACCCAGGACCATGAAAGTAATCCACCATCACGGAAGTAGTCTGGCATCATGGAGATATTTCAGCCAGGACCATGAAAGTAATCCACCATCACGGAAGTAGTCTGGCATCATGGAGATATTCCAGCCAGGACCATGAAAGTAATCCACCATCACGGAAGTAGTCCGGCATCATGGAGATATTCCAGTGAGGACCATGAAAGTAATCCACCATCACGGAAGTAGTCTGGCATCATGGAGATATTCCAGCCAGGACCATGAAAGTAATCCACCATCACGGAAGTAGTCTGGCATCATGGAGATATTCCAGCCAGGACCATGAAAGTAATCCACCATCACGGAAGTAGTCTGGCATCATGGAGATATTCCAGCCAGGACCATGAAAGTAATCCACCATCACGGAAGTAGTCTGGCATCATGGAGATATTCCAGTGAGGACCATGAAAGTAATCCACCATCACGGAAGTAGTCTGGCATCATGGAGATATTCCAGCGAGGACCATGAAAGTAATCCACCATCACGGAAGTAGTCTGGCATCATGGAGATATTCCAGCCAGGACCATGAAAGTAATCCACCATCACGGAAGTAGTCTGGCATCATGGAGATATTCCAGCCAGGACCATGAAAGTAATCCACCATCACGGAAGTAGTCTGGCATCATGGAGATATTCCAGCCAGGACCATGAAAGTAATCCACCATCACGGAAGTAGTCTGGCATCATGGAGATATTCCAGCCAGGACCATGAAAGTAATCCACCATCACGGAAGTAGTCTGGCATCATGGAGATATTCGAGTGAGGACCATGAAAGTAATCCACCATCACGGAAGTAGTCTGGCATCATGGAGATATTCCAGCGAGGACCATGAAAGTAATCCACCATCACGGAAGTAGTCTGGCATCATGGAGATATTCCAGCCAGGACCATGAAAGTAATCCACCATCACGGAAGTAGTCCGGCATCATGGAGATATTCCAACGAGGACCATGAAAGTAATCCACCATCACGGAAGTAGTCCAGCATCATGGAGATATTCCAGCGAGGACCATGAAAGTAATCCACCATCACGGAAGTAGTCTGGCATCATGGAGATATTCCAGCGAGGACCATGAAAGTAATCAACCATCACGGAAGTAGTCTGGCATCATGGAGATATTCCAGCGAGGACCATGAAAGTAATCCACCATCACAGAAGTAGTCCAGCATCATGGAGATATTCCAACGAGGACCATGAAAGTAATCCACCATCACGGAAGTAGTCTGGCATCATGGAGATATTCCAGCCAGGACCATGAAAGTAATCCACCATCACGGAAGTAGTCCAGCATCATGGAGATATTCCAGCGAGGACCATGAAAGTAATCCACCATCACGGAAGTAGTCTGGCATCATGGAGATATTCCACCCAGGACCATGAAAGTAATGCACCATCACGGAAGTAGTCTGGCATCATGGAGATATTCCAGCGAGGACCATGAAAGTAATCCACCATCACGGAAGTAGTCTGGCATCATGGAGATATTCCACCCAGGACCATGAAAGTAATCCACCATCACGGAAGTAGTCTGGCATCATGGAGATATTTCAGCCAGGACCATGAAAGTAATCCACCATCACGGAAGTAGTCTGGCATCATGGAGATATTCCAGCCAGGACCATGAAAGTAATCCACCATCACGGAAGTAGTCCGGCATCATGGAGATATTCCAGTGAGGACCATGAAAGTAATCCACCATCACGGAAGTAGTCTGGCATCATGGAGATATTCCAGCCAGGACCATGAAAGTAATCCACCATCACGGAAGTAGTCTGGCATCATGGAGATATTCCAGCCAGGACCATGAAAGTAATCCACCATCACGGAAGTAGTCTGGCATCATGGAGATATTCCAGCCAGGACCATGAAAGTAATCCACCATCACGGAAGTAGTCTGGCATCATGGAGATATTCCAGTGAGGACCATGAAAGTAATCCACCATCACGGAAGTAGTCTGGCATCATGGAGATATTCCAGCGAGGACCATGAAAGTAATCCACCATCACGGAAGTAGTCTGGCATCATGGAGATATTCCAGCCAGGACCATGAAAGTAATCCACCATCACGGAAGTAGTCTGGCATCATGGAGATATTCCAGCCAGGACCATGAAAGTAATCCACCATCACGGAAGTAGTCTGGCATCATGGAGATATTCCAACGAGGACCATGAAAGTAATCCACCATCACGGAAGTAGTCTGGCATCATGGAGATATTCCAGGGAGGACCATGAAAGTAATCCACCATCACGGAAGTAGTCTGGCATCATGGAGATATTCCAGCGAGGACCATGAAAGTAATCCACCATCACGGAAGTAGTCTGGCATCATGGAGATATTCCAGCCAGGACCATGAAAGTAATCCACCATCACGGAAGTAGTCTGGCATCATGGAGATATTCCAGCGAGGACCATGAAAGTAATCCACCATCACGGAAGTAGTCTGGCATCATGGAGATATTCCAGCCAGGACCATGAAAGTAATCCACCATCACGGAAGTAGTCTGGCATCATGGAGATATTCCAGCCAGGACCATGAAAGTAATCCACCATCACGGAAGTAGTCTGGCATCATGGAGATATTCCAGCGAGGACCATGAAAGTAATCAACCATCACGGAAGAAGTCCAGCATCATGGAGATATTCCAGCGAGGACCATGAAAGTAATCCACCATCACGGAAGTAGTCTGGCATCATGGAGATATTCCAGCGAGGACCATGAAAGTAATCCACCATCACGGAAGTAGTCTGGCATCATGGAGATATTCCAGCCAGGACCATGAAAGTAATCCACCATCACGGAAGTAGTCTGGCATCATGGAGATATTCCAGCCAGGACCATGAAAGTAATCCACCATAACGGAAGTAGTCCAGCATCATGGAGATATTCCAACGAGGACCATGAAAGTAATCCACCATCACGGAAGTAGTCCGGCATCATGGAGATATTCCAACGAGGACCATGAAAGTAATCCACCATCACGGAAGTAGTCCGGTATCATGGAGATATTCCAACGAGGACCATGAAAGTAATCCACCATCACGGAAGTAGTCTGGCATCATGGAGATATTCCAGCCAGGACCATGAAAGTAATCCACCATCACGGAAGTAGTCCGGCATCATGGAGATATTCCAGTGAGGACCATGAAAGTAATCCACCATCACGGAAGTAGTCTGGCATCATGGAGATATTCCAGCCAGGACCATGAAAGTAATCCACCATCACGGAAGTAGTCTGGCATCATGGAGATATTCCAGCCAGGACCATGAAAGTAATCCACCATCACGGAAGTAGTCTGGCATCATGGAGATATTCCAGCCAGGACCATGAAAGTAATCCACCATCACGGAAGTAGTCTGGCATCATGGAGATATTCGAGTGAGGACCATGAAAGTAATCCACCATCACGGAAGTAGTCTGGCATCATGGAGATATTCCAGCGAGGACCATGAAAGTAATCCACCATCACGGAAGTAGTCTGGCATCATGGAGATATTCCAGCCAGGACCATGAAAGTAATCCACCATCACGGAAGTAGTCCGGCATCATGGAGATATTCCAACGAGGACCATGAAAGTAATCCACCATCACGGAAGTAGTCCAGCATCATGGAGATATTCCAGCGAGGACCATGAAAGTAATCCACCATCACGGAAGTAGTCTGGCATCATGGAGATATTCCAGCGAGGACCATGAAAGTAATCAACCATCACGGAAGTAGTCTGGCATCATGGAGATATTCCAGCGAGGACCATGAAAGTAATCCACCATCACAGAAGTAGTCCAGCATCATGGAGATATTCCAACGAGGACCATGAAAGTAATCCACCATCACGGAAGTAGTCTGGCATCATGGAGATATTCCAGCCAGGACCATGAAAGTAATCCACCATCACGGAAGTAGTCCGGCATCATGGAGATATTCCAGTGAGGACCATGAAAGTAATCCACCATCACGGAAGTAGTCTGGCATCATGGAGATATTCCAGCGAGGACCATGAAAGTAATCCACCATCACGGAAGTAGTCTGGCATCATGGAGATATTCCAGCCAGGACCATGAAAGTAATCCACCATCACGGAAGTAGTCTGGCATCATGGAGATATTCCAGCCAGGACCATGAAAGTAATCCACCATCACGGAAGTAGTCTGGCATCATGGAGATATTCCAGTGAGGACCATGAAAGTAATCCACCATCACGGAAGTAGTCTGGCATCATGGAGATATTCCAGCGAGGACCATGAAAGTAATCCACCATCACGGAAGTAGTCTGGCATCATGGAGATATTCCAGCCAGGACCATGAAAGTAATCCACCATCACGGAAGTAGTCTGGCATCATGGAGATATTCCAACGAGGACCATGAAAGTAATCCACCATCACGGAAGTAGTCTGGCATCATGGAGATATTCCAGGGAGGACCATGAAAGTAATCCACCATCACGGAAGTAGTCTGGCATCATGGAGATATTCCAGCGAGGACCATGAAAGTAATCCACCATCACGGAAGTAGTCTGGCATCATGGAGATATTCCAGCGAGGACCATGAAAGTAATCCACCATCACGGAAGTAGTCTGGCATCATGGAGATATTCCAGCCAGGACCATGAAAGTAATCCACCATCACGGAAGTAGTCTGGCATCATGGAGATATTCCAGCGAGGACCATGAAAGTAATCCACCATCACGGAAGTAGTCTGGCATCATGGAGATATTCCAGCCAGGACCATGAAAGTAATCCACCATCACGGAAGTAGTCTGGCATCATGGAGATATTCCAGCCAGGACCATGAAAGTAATCCACCATCACGGAAGTAGTCTGGCATCATGGAGATATTCCAGCGAGGACCATGAAAGTAATCAACCATCACGGAAGTAGTCTGGCATCATGGAGATATTCCAGCGAGGACCATGAAAGTAATCCACCATCACGGAAGTAGTCTGGCATCATGGAGATATTCCAGCCAGGACCATGAAAGTAATCCACCATCACGGAAGTAGTCCGGCATCATGGAGATATTCCAGCCAGGACCATGAAAGTAATCCACCATCACGGAAGTAGTCTGGCATCATGGAGATATTCCAGTGAGGACCATGAAAGTAATCCACCATCACGGTAGTAGTCCAGCATCATGGAGATATTCCAACGAGGACCATGAAAGTAATGCACCATCACGGAAGTAGTCCAGCATCATGGAGATATTCCAGCCAGGACCATGAAAGTAATCCACCATCACGGAAGTAGTCTGGCATCATGGAGATATTCCAGCCAGGACCATGAAAGTAATCCACCATCACGGAAGTAGTCCAGCATCATGGAGATATTCCAACAAGCACCATGAAAGTAATCCACCATCACGGAAGTAGTCTGGCATCATGGAGATATTCCAGTGAGGACCATGAAAGTAATCCACCATCACGGTAGTAGTTTGGCATCATGGAGATATTCCAGCGAGGACCATGAAAGTAATCCACCATCACGGAAGTAGTCTGGCATCATGGAGATATTCCAGCCAGGACCATGAAAGTAATCCACCATCACGGAAGTAGTCTGGCATCATGGAGATATTCCAGCCAGGACCATGAAAGTAATCCACCATCACGGAAGTAGTCTGGCATCATGGAGATATTCCAGCGAGGACCATGAAAGTAATCCACCATCACGGAAGTAGTCCGGCATCATGGAGATATTCCAGCGAGGACCATGAAAGTAATCCACCATCACGGAAGTAGTCTGGCATCATGGAGATATTCCAGTGAGGACCATGAAAGTAATCCACCATCACGGAAGTAGTCTGGCATCATGGAGATATTCCAGCGAGGACCATGAAAGTAATCCACCATCACGGAAGTAGTCTGGCATCATGGAGATATTCCAGCGAGGACCATGAAAGTAATCCACCATCACGGAAGTAGTCTGGCATCATGGAGATATTCCAGCCAGGACCATGAAAGTAATCAACCATCACGGAAATAGTCTGGCATCATGGAGATATTCCAGTGAGGACCATGAAAGTAATCCACCATCACGGAAGTAGTCTGGCATCATGGAGATATTCCAGCGAGGACCATGAAAGTAATCCACCATCACGGAAGTAGTCTGGCATCATGGAGATATTCCAGCGAGGACCATGAAAGTAATCCACCATCACGGAAGTAGTCTGGCATCATGGAGATATTCCAGCCAGGACCATGAAAGTAATCCACCATAACGGAAGTAGTCTGGCATCATGGAGATATTCCAGCCAGGACCATGAAAGTAAAAACCATCCTGGAAGTAGTCTGGCATCATGGAGATATTCCAGTGAGGACCATGAAAGTAATCCACCATCACGGAAGTAGTCTGGCATCATGGAGATATTCCAGTGAGGACCATGAAAGTAATCCACCATCACGGAAGTAGTCTGGCATCATGGAGATATTCCAGCGAGGACCATGAAAGTAATCCACCATCACGGAAGTAGTCTGGCATCATGGAGATATTCCAGCGAGAACCATGAAAGTAATCCACCATCACGGAAGTAGTCTGGCATCATGGAGATATTCCAGCCAGGACCATGAAAGTAATCCACCATCACGGAAGTAGTCTGGCATCATGGAGATATTCCAGCCAGGACCATGAAAGTAATCCACCATCACGGAAGTAGTCTGGCATCATGGAGATATTTCAGCCAGGACGATGAAAGTAATCAACCATCACGGAAGTAGTCTGGCATCATGGAGATATTCCAGCGAGGACCATGAAAGTAATCCACCATCACGGAAGTAGTCTGGCATCATGGAGATATTCCAGCCAGGACCATGAAAGTAATCCACCATCACGGAAGTAGTCTGGCATCATGGAGATATTCCAGCCAGGACCATGAAAGTAATCCACCATCACGGAAGTAGTCTGGCATCATGGAGATATTCCAGCCAGGACCATGAAAGTAATCCACCATCACGGAAGTAGTCTGGCATCATGGAGATATTCCAGCCAGGACCATGAAAGTAATCCACCATCACGGAAGTAGTCTGGCATCATGGAGATATTCCAGTGAGGACCACGAAAGTAATCCACCATCACGGAAGTAGTCTGGCATCATGGAGATATTCCAGCCAGGACCATGAAAGTAATCCACCATCACGGAAGTAGTCTGGCATCATGGAGATATTCCAGCCAGGACCATGAAAGTAATCCACCATCACGGAAGTAGTCTGGCATCATGGAGATATTCCAGCCAGGACCATGAAAGTAATCCACCATCATGGAAGTAGTCTGGCATCATGGAGATATTCCAACGAGGACCATGAAAGTAATCCACCATCACGGAAGTAGTCTGGCATCATGGAGATATTCCAGCCAGGACCATGAAAGTAATCCACCATCACGGTAGTAGTCCAGCATCATGGAGATATTCCAACGAGGACCATGAAAGTAATGCACCATCACGGAAGTAGTCCAGCATCATGGAGATATTCCAGCGAGGACCATGAAAGTAATCCACCATCACGGAAGTAGTCTGGCATCATGGAGATATTCCAGCCAGGACCATGAAAGTAATCCACCATCACGGAAGTAGTCCAGCATCATGGAGATATTCCAGCCAGGACCATGAAAGTAATCCACCATCACGGAAGTAGTCTGGCATCATGGAGATATTCCAGCCAGGACCATGAAAGTAATCCACCATCACGGAAGTAGTCTGGCATCATGGAGATATTCCAGCGAGGACCATGAAAGTAATCCACCATCACGGAAGTAGTCTGGCATCATGGAGATATTCCAGCGAGGACCATGAAAGTAATCCACCATCACGGAAGTAGTCTGGCATCATGGAGATATTCCAGCCAGGACCATGAAAGTAATCCACCATCACGGAAGTAGTCCGGCATCATGGAGATATTCCAGCGAGGACCATGAAAGTAATCCACCATCACGGAAGTAGTCTGGCATCATGGAGATATTCCAGTGAGGACCATGAAAGTAATCCACCATCACGGTAGTAGTCCAGCATCATGGAGATATTCCAACGAGGACCATGAAAGTAATGCACCATCACGGAAGTAGTCTGGCATCATGGAGATATTCCAGCCAGGACCATGAAAGTAATCCACCATCACGGAAGTAGTCTGGCATCATGGAGATATTCCAGCCAGGACCATGAAAGTAATCCACCATCACGGAAGTAGTCCAGCATCATGGAGATATTCCAACAAGGACCATGAAAGTAATCCACCATCACGGAAGTAGTCTGGCATCATGGAGATATTCCAGTGAGGACCATGAAAGTAATCCACCATCACGGTAGTAGTTTGGCATCATGGAGATATTCCAGCGAGGACCATGAAAGTAATCCACCATCACGGAAGTAGTCTGGCATCATGGAGATATTCCAGCCAGGACTATGAAAGTAATGCACCATCTACTTCCGTGATGGTGGATTAGATATTCCAGCGAGGACCATGAAAGTAATCCACCATCACGGAAGTAGTCTGGCATCATGGAGATATTCCAGCCAGGACCATGAAAGTAATCCACCATCACGGAAGTAGTCCAGCATCATGGAGATATTCCAGTGAGGACCATGAAAGTAATCCACCATCACGGAAGTAGTCTGGCATCATGGAGATATTCCAGCCAGGACCATGAAAGTAATCCACCATCACGGAAGTAGTCTGGCATCATGGAGATATTCCAGCGAGGACCATGAAAGTAATCCACCATCCTGGACGTAGTCTGGCATCATGGAGATATTCCAGCCAGGACCATGAAAGTAATCCACCATCACGGAAGTAGTCTGGCATCATGGAGATATTCCAGCCAGGACCATGAAAGTAATCCACCATCACGGAAGTAGTCTGGCATCATGGAGATATTCCAGCGAGGACCATGAAAGTAATCCACCATCACGGAAGTAGTCTGGCATCATGGAGATATTCCAACGAGGACCATGAAAGTAATCCACCATCACGGAAGTAGTCTGGCATCATGGAGATATTCCAGCCAGGACCATGAAAGTAATTCACCATCACGGAAGTAGTCTGGCATCATGGAGATATTCCAGCCAGGACCATGAAAGTAATCAACCATCCTGGAAGTAGTCTGGCATCATGGAGATATTCCAGTGAGGACCATGAAAGTAATCAACCATCACGGAAATAGTCTGGCATCATGGAGATATTCCAGCGAGGACCATGAAAGTAATCACCCATCCTGGAAGTAGTCTGGCATCATGGAGATATTCCAACGAGGACCATGAAAGTAATCCACCATCACGGAAGTAGTCTGGCATCATGGAGATATTCCAGCGAGGACCATGAAAGTAATCCACCATCACGGAAGTAGTCTGGCATCATGGAGATATTCCAGCCAGGACCATGAAAGTAATCCACCATCACGGAAGTAGTCCAGCATCATGGAGATATTCCAGTGAGGACCATGAAAGTAATCCACCATCACGGAAGTAGTCTGGCATCATGGAGATATTCCAGCCAGGACCATGAAAGTAATCCACCATCACGGAAGTAGTCTGGCATCATGGAGATATTCCAGCGAGGACCATGAAAGTAATCCACCATCCTGGAAGTAGTCTGGCATCATGGAGATATTCCAGCCAGGACCATGAAAGTAATCCACCATCACGGAAGTAGTCTGGCATCATGGAGATATTCCAGCGAGGACCATGAAAGTAATCCACCATCACGGAAGTAGTCTGGCATCATGGAGATATTCCAGCCAGGACCATGAAAGTAATCCACCATCACGGAAGTAGTCTGGCATCATGGAGATATTCCAACGAGGACCATGAAAGTAATCCACCATCACGGAAGTAGTCTGGCATCATGGAGATATTCCAGCCAGGACCATGAAAGTAATCCACCATCACGGAAGTAGTCTGGCATCATGGAGATATTCCAGCCAGGACCATGAAAGTAATCAACCATCCTGGAAGTAGTCTGGCATCATGGAGATATTCCAGTGAGGACCATGAAAGTAATGCACCATCACGGAAGTAGTCTGGCATCATGGAGATATTCCAACGAGGACCATGAAAGTAATGCACCATCACGGAAGTAGTCTGGCATCATGGAGATATTCCAGCCAGGACCATGAAAGTAATCCACCATCACGGAAGTAGTCTGGCATCATGGAGATATTCCAGCGAGGACCATGAAAGTAATCCACCATCACGGAAGTAGTCTGGCATCATGGAGATATTCCAGCGAGGACCATGAAAGTAATCCACCATCACGGAAGTAGTCTGGCATCATGGAGATATTCCAGCCAGGACCATGAAAGTAATCCACCATCCTGGAAGTAGTCTGGCATCATGGAGATATTCCAGCGAGGACCATGAAAGTAATCCACCATCACGGAAGTAGTCTGGCATCATGGAGATATTCCAGCGAGGACCATGAAAGTAATCCACCATCACGGAAGTAGTCTGGCATCATGGAGATATTCCAGCGAGGACCATGAAAGTAATCCACCATCACGGAAGTAGTCTGGCATCATGGAGATATTCCAGCCAGGACCATGAAAGTAATCCACCATCACGGAAGTAGTCTGGCATCATGGAGATATTCCAGCCAGGACCATGAAAGTAATCCACCATCACGGAAGTAGTCTGGCATCATGGAGATATTCCAGCCAGGACCATGAAAGTAATCCACCATCACGGAAGTAGTCTGGCATCATGGAGATATTCCAGCGAGGACCATGAAAGTAATCCACCATCACGGAAGTAGTCTGGCATCATGGAGATATTCCAGCCAGGACCATGAAAGTAATCCACCATCACGGAAGTAGTCTGGCATCATGGAGATATTCCAGCCAGGACCATGAAAGTAATCCACCATCACGGAAGTAGTCTGGCATCATGGAGATATTCCAACGAGGACCATGAAAGTAATCCACCATCACGGAAGTAGTCTGGCATCATGGAGATATTCCAGCCAGGACCATGAAAGTAATCCACCATCACGGAAGTAGTCTGGCATCATGGAGATATTCCAGCGAGGACCATGAAAGTAATCCACCATCACGGAAGTAGTCTGGCATCATGGAGATATTCCAGCGAGGACCATGAAAGTAATCCACCATCACGGAAGTAGTCTGGCATCATGGAGATATTCCAGCCAGGACCATGAAAGTAATCCACCATCACGGAAGTAGTCTGGCATCATGGAGATATTCCAGCGAGGACCATGAAAGTAATCCACCATCACGGAAGTAGTCTGGCATCATGGAGATATTCCAGCGAGGACCATGAAAGTAATCCACCATCACGGAAGTAGTCTGGCATCATGGAGATATTCCAGCGAGGACCATGAAAGTAATCCACCATCACGGAAGTAGTCTGGCATCATGGAGATATTCCAGTGAGGACCATGAAAGTAATCCACCATCACGGAAGTAGTCTGGCATCATGGAGATATTCCAACGAGGACCATGAAAGTAATCCACCATCACGGAAGTAGTCTGGCATCATGGAGATATTCCAGCCAGGACCATGAAAGTAATCCACCATCACGGAAGTAGTCTGGCATCATGGAGATATTCCAGCGAGGACCATGAAAGTAATCCACCATCACGGAAGTAGTCTGGCATCATGGAGATATTCCAGCCAGGACCATGAAAGTAATCCACCATCACGGAAGTAGTCTGGCATCATGGAGATATTCCAACGAGGACCATGAAAGTAATCCACCATCACGGAAGTAGTCTGGCATCATGTAAATAGTCCCGCAAGTACAATGAAGGTAGTCTAGTGCCATGCGGGTACTACAACATCATGAAAATAGTCCAGCCACACCAAGAAGGTAGTCCAACACTATGGAGGTAGTCCAACATCATGTGATATCACTCAGTAGGTTTTACGTACACTCAAAACAAGTTCAAGAACAGGTTCATTCTGGAAAGTAAAATGACATGACCAATGTGATGTCCTTACCCTCTTTTTAGCAGTAAATGTCATGTCAAAGGGGAAAACAGTGGAGTCAAGATAATGCAGACTGAAAACAAAATCCAGACAAGCAGTGAAAAACAGCAAAACAAGATCATTTATGACTTTGTGCATTGTGTTTATTCATTATTTATTTTCTGCTAACAAAGGTTTGCTTTGAGGCAAGAGCATTGGTAGTATGTTCATAGGAACTTTAAGACCTCCATTAAAATCATTACCATCAACTGTTTACAAATCTAGGCTGTATAAAGATGACTTTGGTAAGGAAACAGAAAAAATAAATAAATTCATAATATTTAAGATTTGAATTTTAAAATTGATTAGTGTTTTTGAATACAACCTTATGGTAACACTGCTTTCAGTACACTAATATATACTGGTAACTAAATATAACACACTTACTGGTCTTGTCAGCATACAAGCAATACAAGTCTCATCCTTGAAGACAGCACTGGGTTATGTCTATTATGATGTAATTTTTAGTGCCACTTGGTCCCTGACTGTTCCAACATGCTGACAAGTCCCTGCCGAACAAATATACATCCAGCAACGCAACTGCAACATAGTACCGACTTCTACAACTACTACCAAGGGAAGCAGCACACCTGACAGTTAACACTATGATGGTCTCAATGATGCATGTACAAGAGTGAGTGAGTGGTTTTAGGCTGCTGTATTGGCAATATGACGGCAGAGAACACCAGAAATGGTTTTCACACATTCTACCTGGACCTTCGGTGTAATTGACCATTAGGTTACCTCACCGCCTCTGACCTACAAGAGTGAGAATCTTCAGTGACCAGTTTCAGCTTTACTGACAGAATGTACGATAATCTTGTCAATACTATCTTGTTCCCATTGTTAAAAGGACACTTGTTATGCCTCTAAATACCAAGACATTACACCATATTTTCCACATATTGCACCACACTAATTATATCTAATGAGGATGAGCCAAACCTCAAAAACAAAGTTAGCCTTTTGTGGGAGGAAACAACCAATGACTCTGCATAATCTTTTATGTTTGCCCTGCATCCTGTTTGTGTAAAGTTCAGCATTTGTCAAACCATTTGAACCTGTTGCTCACACCAACATTGTAATAAAATACTAACAAATACCATGCAATTACAAAGCAAAGAAACAAAGAGTGTAAACACATTGATACAACTCTGATGATGATGAAGATGATGATGGTCAGTGTACTCCATGATATCCTGTGTTGAGAGATATCTTATCAGTGTAGTCATATTTGAGATTCAATCACTGTAACCGTCTATTAAAATTGACAACAACTGGAGGTAATGAATACTGTTAAAAACAAAACTAAACAACAAAGTGTGAAAACACACTGCTATGATGATGACAATGATGAAGATGTTTTGATGGCTAAATGGAGTCTTGAAATAACATTGTGATTTGAGATTCAGGACTGTAAAACAAGAGGTTCTAAAATTTGACAGAGAGGTAACAAATAACAACAAATATCAATGGCAAAAGTGTGTAATTACCATGGTAAACAAACATGACCACATGGTCATGCTGAGTGTGATGACATGCTCCCTTACCATGTGTATAGAGAATTTGTGTTAAATGCTAACCATGTAAAAATTCTCCATAACAATACAAATCCTAAAAACTTTTACAACTAAATGATGGTACACATACTGACTTCTAAGACAGTGAACTACGACAAGGCCAACTACATGATGATCCTGCACTGTTCACAGTAATAGCACTACTTGTAAAAACTGTGAAACAACACCTTGGACTTATGGAGACATTTCATACAGGTCTCCGACAGCTGCTCAGTCTAACAACATGAATGTCAGTTCAGTGATAGGGGAAGTGGTGTGAATGGCAGGCCTTGACATCAAAACAATGATTATAAACAAATATAATTTTACTTAACCTTTGTAAGTAAGTTTGATCAAGCCTGGAAAATAACAAGGACTAAGCGACATCTCCTTGTGGAACACCACTATCAAGATTACAACAGCTCTGCAGTAGATCATTTTTGCAGACTAGTGAGAGTTCCAACTAATGTATAATCCTGGGCAGTTGCAAGATGTCTACACAAGAAACCAGCTTTGGGTATAATTTACTTATGACTGAAGGACCACGTAAGTCTTGTTCTACTACACCAGATATGGTTCTTCATTGCAGTGAATTAGGAATCTGACCTGGAAAACACCATGCAGTGTTACCATGGCCATCAGTTATAGAGCCAGTTTAGAACAATTATCATTAGTTGCTGACCAAGTGTCTGAGAAACAGTGCCAGGACCGGGCCAAGGACATGTTAGTCTCGTCTGCGGAGGTTGTAGCCAGTTGAGGTAGACGAGGTGAAGATTCTCTTGTCCCCGGTCAGAACAAGGCCAGTGACCGCTGGAATGACCGGGATGAGGCCTAATGCAAACACTCCAATGTCATAACCTGTGAGGGTTAGCTTCTTGTTGTACAGACCACAAGCTAGGCAGCATGACGTCAGCAGCAGGACCTACAAGAAACACAATCAACTTTATGCACAGGCACGTGCAACACATATATATGCTCCATCCCATCCAAAAATATAGTAGCTAATACACCACAGGAACTACAATGTCGAGAAGAGGTGAGATAGAAAATAGTTTTATTTATTAATTTTCCTTTCCTTTATATGACGAAAAAGACAGGTAAATTGTAAGCATGGTAAGAGAGGAACACATTTAAGACATAAAATTAGCTTTTTATTGCTGCCAACAGTTTCCAATATACCTGCAGAAAAATAATCAGAAGTAATAATAATAATAAATAATAAGAGTGCTTGTAAAGAGCACCACTTCACATGATAGGCACATGCTCAGGGCACTTCTCGGTAGAAATGTTGGAAACATCTGAAAGTTTTGCTAATATGAATACAAAATGAAAACTAGATATGAATTTCACATGCCTTCAAGTATTGGGTGTGGCTTGTGTATTTATAACAAAGTTTGGCCAAACCATGCTGAAAAAGTGGGGCCAAACACACCACCAAACAGGTGACCTGGCTTTGGCTGTTCCACATATCAACAAACACCCATTACAAGACTTTGGAACTGCCACCCAACGCTACTGAACTTGGACACACATCTTATGTTTACTGTAGACAGAGGCCCAGTACTGGGTGACATTACTGAAGAAAGTGTAGACAGTAGACTTACTGTGAGACGAGAGCATAGGTAGCCCTTCCTCTCTGCAATGTTGCGGAAACCAAGGACATAAACTCCCAACACAGCAGTGGATAGATTGGCTGCACCCTCCAGGGTTGTCAGGTGCTCGTGGAGGAGGTCAAACCTTGCCGACTGGAGACATGAGAGCATGTGTTATGTGTGTGATACATCCTGTTACTCCGTTGAACCATATAACAGAGTGATTGATACTATGCACATTGACTGAACTAAAGACTGTGAGACTGACCATCCTCTCCTGTCATAACTCTCACAACAAACACAGGAGCACCTGTATCCTGTACCAGCACTGGGAACTGATAAGGAAGTGACACTGACTACTAAGTCTTACATGTACATCCATGATTCTGATTTTCTTCTGCTTTTCTCTACATGCATTTCATGTAAAAAACTTCCTCTCATATAACTGTGTGAAGACATTCAGTTTTTGTGTCTTTGTTTCAGCAGGGGGAGAAAAATCCCATCGCCCAACGCCCTTAAGGCAATTTTTCATTTTGGGCAGTCAAATTATGGTATCTTACTTGTCTATGGGCTAGTAGATAATTTCCGCTCATACAGTTTCAAACCACAAATAAACTTGCATTTCATTTCATATCTGCTCAAAATATAGCAGTTAAATTAAATCATCATCATCATGTCCTAATATTCAGGGCAAGTGGAAAATTAGTCAGGACAATTTACTTTCTCAAAGTCACCTGCCCTGTGGCAAGTGGCTTTTAAATCATATTTTGAGCCCCTGGTTTTAGGCTTTTCATTGCAAAAATACCCTTTTCTGTACGTCTTGTGACTGCTAGAGAGCAGCAATACCGGAAGCAATACAACAGTCCAAACAGCATAATATTGTCACCAGCAGATTGTAACTGAGCTGTTACATGCTTGGAGCAGGAATCAGTTTGAGAAGAGAGAAACCACAGATATTACATTTCTAGCTTCTTAGCAGTCTTGAATTCCTCAAAAATATTACAGCCCTTCTGCCTAGAGATCACAATATCATGTGTAGCATTTCCACAGGTTTTGTATGCTCTGCCTTCATATTGAATGTACTTGCTTGGTTCAGTCCAACTTCTCTAGTTTTAGAGACTGAAGGTTATACTCTATGCTAGTTTGAAACTTGATCCTCATTCAGCTTTGAAATGAAATCCTCACATCTAGGCATTTCCAAATTACAAATCCAAACACCAAGTGAATGGAATTTGGGAAATAATGGAAGTGTTTATTGTCATAATATGATTGTACTCACTATCAAACTGCCTGCAAAGCGTGCAAACAGAAGGTCAAAGAGGCCGTAAAGGGCAGCAATGACGATATCAATCTTGATGTACAGGTTGATGGGGGAGACACGTCCACGTCTTGGGGGAGTGATACCGCTCCGGTACAGAGCATATGCTGTCAGACAGAACCACAGCACAGTGGAAGACAGTCGGACTGACACGTGCTGGAACAACAAAGGGTGTATTGTGGCTGTGTAGTCAGTGCCTTTGTTCAAGAACATATGAGGCGATCTTTGAATAATGAACTAAGTGAACACTTAGACCCTACGAACTGTAGTCATTTCAGTGAAGATGACAGAATTAAACTTAATCACCGGTCATTCATTATGAATATGATGAGCCAACTGATGTCACTGGTCAGATGTTAGACTTGTTGTCTGGATGTTCTATGATGTTTTCTACTCAGTATATTTGTATTTCAGCCATCTGACAGGCTGCATATTTCATGACTCCTCTCACAAAATCTTTTTTGCTTTAATACATCCACTATAACAGTCCATATGAGAACACTAATTCCAATGCTACTCAGGGGTGTGTTTAAGGCTTGTAGTCTCTACAGGCACACATTGGTATGGTATTTCATCTGTGCAGTTATCTAATTTGGAAGTAAATATTTGACACTGAATAGTTACTGGCATCAAACAAACATGGAGCAATATATAGATGAAATGCATGTCCAGTGTAGATATTCTCGAATGAATGAACTGTGGTTTGAGGATTAACTGTCTTTGGTTGTATTCAGGAGTGAGTAAGTTTAGTTCTACACCAAAATCAGCAATATTCCAGCTGTATGGTGGCAGTCTTTAAACAGTCGAGTGTGAACCAAACAATCCAGTGATCAACAGCATGAGCATTGACCTGCGCAATTGGGAACTGATGACTTGTCAAGCAAGTCAGTGAGACTGACCTCTCGATCCCATTTACACACTATGACTACTATATATGCTGTGCAGTGGAATTGTTAAACAAATTTTGTAAGTACTAAATATGAAGAAAAAAAGAAATGTGCTCAACTAAACGGTAACCAAACAATGATATTGCCACTCCGACCACCAAACTAAAATATGACACCTTTTCCCACTCCGTCCACCAAACTAAATATTGACACCTTTTATGACTGTCCACCAAACTAAGTTGACTAGATAAGTTATCTGAATTCGAACTATGAACAATGCCCGAATATGGCAACTTTTTGTCTTAATTCACAACATTGCAGACCAACACTCTACTTTTCGACCCTACATCTTCCCGTCCAAAGCGCATATACACGACCCTGCACATGCAAAAAACTCAAAATGCACGAGATGTGACGGTTGCGTTTTTATGCGATGTTCATGTTTCTTGAAAAGGTGTGTTTTGGCTATTGTTTTTCACATATCAAAATCATGAACTAATGTAACTGACATTCTCTTCAGAACAATATATGATGTGACAATTAAGCCATATTACTATCATTAGGATGTGATTCTGTTACAATCCCTCTACTCTCTTGGCTCTCGTATCCATGACCCCCCCAAGTGCATATGTACTAACTGTGTCCTTGAAGATCCTCGGGTTTCTCCACTGGTTGAAGACGATGATGACGATAACAAGACCAATTGTCTGTAAATGAGACAATGAACAATGTTTAAATTACACTAGGTCCCAAAAATCTTTACCTTCAAGCATCAGGACATGCACAAACAGCGTTTATCGATGTATAATTATAAGACTGATCTATATATACTACTGCATGCATTTCCCTTGGAACAAATGTAAACATCTGTAGTTAAAGGTTTGTAAATAACCTGTATGAGTGTAGACTCACTACACACAAGAGCAAGCATTATCATGATAATCATTTTTTTAAACAACACTTGTTAAAGGGTCTAAGAGGAGCCAGTTTTGAGATATAGAACCCCTTACTCTACAACCTTAAGGCAATAACAATGACCTCTTTATTGTTCCTTGACTCTCAAGATAACTTTTCTGTCAAATGCCAATTCTTGTTTTACTAACATGACACAGATAAGGTGTTATACTTTTGACTGAAACAATCAACTGAGTGAAACAACATATGGAATTTTGAGCTACTCACGAAGGTACGGGTGGCAAGGAGGCCCTGTGCTGCATCGTCGTCTTTGGCAGAGCAAGCAAAGAACATGTAGAACAAAGCTGGCATGATTATGAAGCTGATGAGACTTTGATTAAGGAGGACATGAAGGCCATCATAGGTTAGGGTTGTCTGAAACAAATATGTTCATGGTGACCACATAACTTCTGTCATGTATATTCACGGTTACAGCATTACTGTTTGTGTTAAAATATATACTGGTGTCTCCTATTCTCGCGGTACTTACGGATATCGGCTGAAAAAATAATACAAACAGTTCATTTCATATGTATGCTTTTTGTTTTTAAATGAAGAGATTCCTCCTCTAACATCTGCATCTATCAACTGCTTGATCCATCAGGTGTATTATCGCACTTGAGCTCGATGAAACACATGGTCGTCCGCCGCTGACTTTTCGAGGCTTCTCCTATTCTCGCGGCATAACAGGAAAGTAACATTATTTGGTGTAAGGAAGGGGAATCTTATCGGAAAGGGCGGGGAAAATTTACGATTTTTCCAAGTTGGTTAAAACTCACGAATATTCGTTACATTGCAAAACTTTGATAATTCACAGACGTGGTCCACTTCCTAGTTACCAGTCAATCATGTAAACAATCGCTATGTATCACGCATCGGCAATCTGGGCAGAAAATGTGTTTAGCGCGAGAATAGGAAACCCGCAAGAATACGAGACGGCCGTATACATTTCAGGGGAGGGTCCAGGATTTCTTAGAAGGGGGATGCACATGAATCACTCAAATCCAAAAGTTGGTGGAAATGATCTCTAGGGAATTTTTTTTACAGGTACAAGTGCAGGTGCACATCTTCCCTGTGGATGTGCTTCTGCATTTAGAGCGACCATGCTTTCCTCATGTGCATTCACAGTGACATTGCTTCTGTTGTGTATATTCACAGTGACAGTATTATTGTACAATACGCATTCATGGTCAACAGGCTTCTGTTAACAGATACAAACATGGTTTTACCTCGACTCACATATGGTCACAAAATTTGTTAGTTTAGAGGTCCTTGCAGACAATATTAGGTAGAGTTGTGACGATACACCCATGCCACGATTAGATAATATCACGATACTGGTAGTCCGATACATACAATACGATACGTATCACGATATTTTGTCCTTGTATACAGAAAAATAAAAGTACTGGAAGTAATGTGCTGTTACGTTATCATTTCAGGGAAGGTATTCTTCTCCCAAGAAAAATAAAACATGTCATGATTTCTTAAAAATGTTTAGCATGTGTCAGTAAAGTAGTGTTTTCCCCAAAAATGGAACAGCAGGGATCAACATTGGCACAACTGGCTTTTTCGCACAAAAAACAAAATAAATTTGTGAAAATTATCTCGGTCGAAGCACGTCCATGGCAATATTTTCCACGAAAATCTAAATAGAAGGGGAGACGGTGTTTTCGTTGACTGCTAAGTATGTAAGCATCGTGTTGAATCGATACACAACATTCGTATCGATGTATTGTATCGTGCAGTTCTTGAATCGCGATAACTTAAATATCGATTAATCGTCACAACGCTAATATTAGGGACCTGTAAAATAATGGTGTAGAGAACTGTATGTTTCAATCCATTGTTTTAGAGACTTGAATGAATGTTTGATCATATGGACGAGTGGATGAAATTAGGAGTATGACTTCCATCCACTTCACCTAACGTATAAAAACAAGGAAAAAATGCTTCAAGTGGCATTTTTAGAAGTTGAATGTATTTCATTATTGTTTAGGTACAATTAAAACATGTTAAAACTCATCCTTATTAGATGAGGAATTTATATTCTAGTGATATTATTTTACTAAAATGAAATTTCAGGAGTATACGGGCAGAAGTCTTTCCCAAACGCTGACAGTGCTTTGCATGGTAAACAGAAACAAAGTATGGTACTACTGACACTAGTGACAGTGAACATGCAAATGTGTAGTCATTCAAACTACAGCAGTAACCCTAAATGCCTCAAGGACAGCATTTATTTCTGTCATTGTCTATAGATGGAAAGATTTCCGCTAGTAACCGATGGTTTTTTATCATTAGTATTAGTTAGTTTGTATCTGCTCTGATGCTTGCTATCCTAATTCTTCAGTAGTCTTTAATTTCTATTTTCACTACAACATACCAACTCATACATGACATTTCAAGTGGGGGTTACGTTGTATTCAGAATTGTTTCGTTAACACCTAGCGGCGACTCTTTATCAAGCATTATGAGTGATCCAAGAAAGTCCATTCTTACCTCAGATTCGTACGTCAGTTGCGAGAAACCCCAAACTGACGCTGCTCCCGATATGAGAGTGATAACTGCGTCGGCAAGTATGAAAGTTTTCACCTTCTGGGTTGCTAAAACAATGATGATGACAATCAGGGCTGCTAAGCGAACATAATCGTATACTGACATAGCCATTGTGAAGTTTACTGGGTCCGTTTGTTTGGCAAAAAAGGGTATGATGAAGCGACAAAATGTAAACAATAGCAAATCGTTTGAATGCAAGCGGGAAGTTGCAGCGCCCTCTATCTATACAGGGGAAGTAACTTGTATCCATGTAAAACAACCACTTAAAATTGTTTGGCGTACCAGTATCGTTATCATTCCAACGATCATTGAGATTCCAACTATACCTGTATCTGGTTTCGAATTCTAAGCAATGAATATATTTACGAAGTTACCCAGATCAAAGAGTATTTTTTCTCAGGTTTGATACACAGGATATCCCTCAGCCGATAATGCCTTTTCGTTTCAGTATTTGGGCTCTGTTTCAGGTCAAGATTCCTTGGTAAAACGACTGAAATTGCATCATGTCTATTGTCGAAACTTCTTATTTAGCGCAATTCTTATTGTACCCCCCTAGGTAGTACTGAAATAAGGTAATGAAAGCTGACAGCGAAATGAAAATAAAAGAAAGAGTACGTTCCCCACCCCGACCTCAACATTGCGTTATGTGTAATGGCACGGGTACGCGAAGAAGCAGCCGTAAAATCCTCACCAGCGTTCACCTGGACGATTCGTTTCTTTGTTGCGAAACATCCCTCTTAGTTTGTGTTACCCGAAGGCTGTCGTTATATATTCAATACCTCACAGTGAGTGTCATCATAAGGATCGATTTCCATGATGACACACCACGCGATTTGGAGGCAACCACACAACTTTCATCAAACGAGGCAAGGCGTGAGATGCATGGTCATAACACAGATATACATCTGTATTCAGGCTGTGTGTTGTAAGATGCAGTCATACGTTTGCAGCAAGTCTGCCGGTTGTCAGATGATATCACAGTTATGCATACCCCACAGCTATAGGTAGTCAGATGATATCTTACTTTCTAACCGCGGCTGCATGTTGTCACATGATATAAGAGTTAGTGATCACAGTTGTAGGTAGTCAGATATGCTATTATACTTTTACACCATGGTTGCATGTTGTCAGATGACATCACAGTTATATATACACCACAGCTGTAGGAAGTCAGATGATATCATACTTTCATACCATGACTGCATGTTGTCAGATGATATCACAGTTATATACACCACAGCTGTATGTAGTCAGATGCTATCATGCTTTCACGCCATGGCTGCATGTTGTCACGTGATATCACAGTTATATATACACCACAGCGCTGTAGGTAGACAGATGCTACTATACTTTTACACCATTGCTGCATGTTGTCGGATGATATCACAGTTATATATACACCACAGCTGTAGGTAGTCAGATGATACTATACTTTTACACCATGACTGCATGTTGTCAGATTATATCACAGCTATATACCACGTCTGTGTGCAGTCAGTTACTGTAACAAGTATAGATAATGGCTTTTGAAAACTGACCTTCCTTGTGCAGCCTAAACACATATAATTGTGGTTTCAAATCCCTTATTTCTCTCTCTCATCTTTCCTTATCTCTCTCCCCTCTCCATTTTTGTAAAAACAAAACTACTTATGTTGTGCATGTAATGCGAGAGAAAGAGAAGAAAACAAAACAACAGGATAAGGCTTCCCCATATATCTGGAAAATATATATTGTAACCCGTCTGCTCCGTAACAATAGACGGAAGAAAGTTTAAAAAATCTGCAACCAGCACTTAATTTCGTGTTAGAAACCGCATCTAGACGCCTCTGAGAATCAGCCTATACGGATCTTCCCTTATTTTCCTGTTAGAATCTGCACTTTGTGTCCTGTAAGAATCTGCACTTAATTGCCTATAACGAGAATCTTCTCTTAGTTGCCTGTAAGAATCACAAGACGGACGCCTCACTCAGACACGCGATATTTTACTGTTTGGTGTGTCACATCCAAGGTCCCAACCAAATCACTATCTGATATCCGGGCCTCTCCCTCTCCGGGCAAGTGGTATGTTCACTTTTGCACATGAGTCTTCTTCAGTTCTTGGGACTCACCAGGAAATACTACAAGACGGTGATTCAGTAAGTTTATTGGCATAATAGGTTTCAGTATTTACATGACAATGAAAATGCACAATGGGAAAGGTGAAGCTGATGTTTGTCCAGGTAGGTAGCATGCTCTGTAATAAGATTGTGTGGAAATATGTATGCCCTCATCATGTCAATTTCATTGTGTGAAACTGTAAAATAATTTAACATAGAGCGGGTATGTTGTGTGTGCGCTTGTCCACGTATTTGTATGTGGGTCTGAAATTCTTGCCTCTCATATAACATCCCGCGTATCATGGGGTCCGGCAGGTACGTGAAGATCACTTTTGAAGCAGGGTTTGTATTCAAGGCCTATTTTCAACCCCACCTGTTATATTGTTGAATGTAGGCATACACCAATGCCAATCATTAATCTCTTCCACAGAACAGTTCATCTGTAGTTACCAGCATGTCATCTCTTGATATAAATATAGCTGCATCTAATATCGACGAGCGCGAACATATTGGGTTCATAGTTTTCATACGATGCCCTTGGGCAAAATATCACTCTGTCATGGTGACGTTACGTCATGAACAATGTTTATGATGTCATGATGCTACATGCAGCGACGGCAGGGAGCCAGCCTGTATTTGAAAGTAGATTTGGTTTAAATTTGCTCAATTTGACGACTTCGGTAATAAAGAAAATGTTATATTCGTGCCCATATCATAACGTGTATACGACACTCGTGCTAAAACATTGATATATCAGCTCTTGCTCGGGAAATGCCAACATTTATGCACGCGTGGCGTAAACATAGTATGACATGGACACTCGTATAATATCCTCTACATACATTTAACTGAACGGCCAGATTCACAGATGCCCTCAGTTGCTCTACGATTTACTGTAATAAAAGTTCCTGATGCATGTCAAGGATCTGGTTGCATGTTAATCCATACACATATTTGCAAAAGGAACATTAACCAACTTGGAGTGTAAGAGTTGTGAAAGTGTGACCCAGTGCTTGTTTGAACGGTTAGAGGTATTACAGGCAAATTCAAGTCTCTTTTCCCTGTATGTCGCGATGGAAAGGAATACCCTTTGAAATCTGTATTCAACATATTGAGGTAACCCAGTCGTTTGCACTCCGTGAAGGCTGTCGATGAGTTGGCAAACAGGAAGTGAGTCAGGTTAGCCGGAAGTGGCGGTGGGGTTGGAGGTCTTGGGCATGAGCAGTCGTGTTGCGTGTGACGTCCATTGACATCGTTATCTTCGTCATGTGTTTCAGATCTGAAGGGCGGCATTTGTTTGAGGTCGGCTTTCTGAAGCTCCGCTGTAACACAAAGGTCAGAGCGTTAAAGGGAGATAATTCACACTTACGTCTATTCTAGGTTCTCGAGACACTTTTAGAAGTTGGCACTGAAGTCAAAGGCAAGTATTATGGATGAAAACTCCCCTATTGTATTTTACAACGTCTCTGGGCTATTCGTCTGGGCATTTGAGATGGCCGCCACTGTGGCACGTAAAGGTGCTACAATACGAATTTGTTTAAGTGACAGACAACCCAGCTTCAAGCTAGTGAGATAAAGAGCAATGTGCAACTCAGCCACAGTGCGGTCATCTGCTATCACCTGCTCTAGTGATGGAAGGCTCACTCACTCACTCTTAATGAATATATTGTCAGATTGCACAAGAAACTTATAATTCACAGAATGTAAACTTCAGTCACCCCTGTACCTGTTTGTTTCCGTATTCCATCAACAGAGTCTGAGACATTCCAAGACACGTGGATCTACGCCTTCGCTAGAATGTTGCATGCTGTTTTACGATCACTTCCGTGTGATGTCTGCCACATGAGCTCACTGGAACTCGGTTATCAACTGGAACCATATCTGAGTGGCAACCGATTTCTTAATGTCATTGGACTGACTGATTTGTCCATGCTTGGCGTTCTTTCACTTGATCTAACAGCCCAGCGTCGATTATCGACGTTATGTTTGTGATGGTTTGAAGTCCCAAATCTGCTGCTGACAGACTGAGAACAATGCAGCGCTTCAGCAACATGACCCGTAAACAGACAGAACGGCCACTTCAGTAATTACTAGTTGTGTCGGGACCGTTAGGTTCCTAGAATATTACGTAAATCTACTCACAACCGAGACTGAGAGACAATGGTAAGACCTAGTACCATGTGTTGTGGACGGTGTTGTGGGTGGTGTCCAGGGTCACGGGGTTGATGATGGCCACAGTGTTGTGGGTGGTGTCCGAGGTCAGGGAGTTAATGATGGTCACAGTGTTGTGGGTGGAGTCCGAGGTCAGGGAGTTAATGATGGTCACAGTGTTGTGGGTGGTGTCCAGGGTCACGGGGTTGATGATGGTCACAGTGTTGTTGTTGGTGTCCAGGGTCACGGGGTTGATGATGGTCACAGTGTTGTGGGTGGTGTCCAGGGTCACGGGGTTGATGATGGTCACAGTGTTGTTGGTGGTGTCCGTGGTCAGGGAGTTAATGATGGTCACAGTGTTGTGGGTGGTGTCCAGGGTCACGGGGTTGATGATGGTCACAGTGTTGTGGATGGTGTCCGAGGTCAGTGAATTCATGATGGTCACAGTGTTGTGGGTGGTGTCCGAGGTCAGGGAGTTAATGATGGTCACAGTGTTGTGGGTGGTGTCCGAGGTCAGGGAGTTAATGATGAACACAGTGTTGTGGGTGGTGTCCGAGGTCAGGGAGTTAATGATGGTCACAGTGTTGTGGGTGGTGTCCGAGGTCAGGGAATTCATGATGGTCACAGTGTTGTGGGTGGTGTCCGAGGTCAGGGAGTTAATGATGGTCACAGTGTTGTGGGTGGTGTCCGGGGTCAGGGAGTTAATGATGGTCACAGTGTTGTGGGTGGTGTCCGAGGTCAGGGAGTTCATGATGGTCACAGTGTTGTGGGTGGTGTCCGAGGTCAGGGAGTTCATGATGGTCACAGTGTTGTGGGTGGTGTCCGAGGTCAGGGAGTTCATGATGGTCACAGTGTTGTGGGTGGTGTCAGAGGTTAGGGAGTTAATGATGGTCACAGTGTTGTGGGTGGTGTCCGTGGTCACGGGGTTGATGATGCCCACAGTGTTGTGGGTGGTGTCCGAGGTCAGGGAGTTAATGATGAACACAGTGTTGTGGGTGGTGTCCGAGGTCAGGGAGTTAATGATGAACACAGTGTTGTGGGTGGTGTCCGAGGTCAGGGAGTTAATGATGAACAGTGTTGTTGGTGGTGTCCGGGGTGAGGGAGTTAATGTTGGTCACAGTGTTGTTGGTGGTGTCCGGGGTGAGGGAGTTAATGATGAACACAGTGTTGTTGGTGGTGTCCGAGGTCAGGGAGTTAATGATGAACACAGTGTTGTGGGTGGTGTCCGGGGTGAGGGAGATAATGATGAACACAGTGTTGTGGGTGGTGCCCGGGGTTGTGGGTGGTGTCCGGGGTTGTGGGTGGTTTCATCGTTACCTCGTGCCGCTGAAGATAGATTCCTCACTTGGAATCACACTCACGGGCATACACACAAATACGTTCTGCTCTCGTCTCATAGTACATCAGCAGAATTTTATAGCCATCAAATCCCTTGGTTCATGCCTTCTGTACAAAACAAATCCAACAACACAAGAGTTCCAGAAACACATAGACCTTTACTTCTAAAGTCGTAACAACAGTACACGCAGCTGTGACGGGAGTGAGTCCACGACACGACGGCTTTCACTCACAACCTCACCGAACGCATCGTGGGACTCTACCAACACACTGAAGGACACCTAAAGGATATGCCAGACGTAGACGAATACATATAGTAAGTTGAGCATGCTTCTAAATGAAGGATCCATATAAATTGAGACTACTGAAAGATATACCCATCTGTCGTCATATAAACCGACTTGAGGTAACAGGTTAATCCGCGTCACCATGGTATTGAATACGTCAATACGTCAACAAGATACAATGGGGTGGATCACAACGCATATGTACGTGTCAGTGCATGATGAGGAACAGTTGACCAATGGATGGCCAAGTTGTCGTCATGTCTAAATACAACCGTAATGTAAAACAAGCCATCGTGACACAAAGTGGTTCAAACTATCACAATGAATTTATATAAATATATATTCCGATCAGGTGAGAGAAGTTGGCAGGTGACAAAACTCCACAATGACATGTATGTTGTTTTGATGTAACACGTGTATTTTGGTAAGATATGGATGATAGCTAACCCGGGTGTAAGGGTTCCAAATGTCCAGGAGTGTGTGAACATGTTGCACTGATTTTGGATACAGTATGACAGATAAATTAATAAATGTATTGAGGGCCATCGTTGTGAGAAAGTCTATGAACAGTCACGAGGTTTGGTGGACGGTTGTGTCTACTGCAGTGGACAAAGGCTGGGTACAGTCTATACACAACTGCATTTACGACGGCTCATACAATACTCTACGAGAGATCTCACATACCTAAATGTACAGAACATTTATAATAATTGCACATTGTAGACGCCGATTAAGGACGAGGTTACATGGTTGATATGCACCAATCATTGCACTTCAGAATAAGGTCTCCGTGTCAACGTGTGTAAGTTTAACCAATCACTGCACGCCTTTCATATCGATCTCCACATATCAGCTGTTAGTCGGTTTCTTATTGGTTGCTTTGCGGAAGGATTTGCGTGCTTTAGGCTTGTCTCGTCCATGCTCATCTGCATATGCCCGTAAGATAGAAGGCAAGGCTGAAGGGTCGTTTAGCTCTAGTTCTGCGAAAAGACAGAGAGAAAGTGAAAGGCAGAGCATGCTCATTCCCACGTGACATTCGCAAATCATGCACAATCGACTCCTACGCGTGACCACTACACTGGACGCGTATACTTGACCCTATAGCTACTCTTGACCCCTAAAGATCCCTTCTCTTGAACCCTACACTTAACTCATACTCTTGGTCCCAACACTTCACCTCTACACTTGAGCTGTACACTTGAACCACACATGCGAGATCTACACTTGATCCATACACTTAACCCCTTTACATGGCCCTACATTTGGCCCCTACATTTCACCCCTACACCTGAGCCTACCCAAATATCTCGCTAGTTTCATTCTAACCACCATCAAACTCAGAGGTGTACTGTTTTGCGCTTCAGTTCATATATACTCTCCGAAACTAAAACCATCTCAGCAATACCGTACATTTGCAGTGAGAAGACATCGAATTTGAGGCTGGTGGCATTTGAAAAAATATAGACTAGTATACAAAAATGTGACCTTTACCTTCGATAGACATAAGCATGTCATGAGGCAGAATGTGTTAGGATATATGAAAGCAGAGATTCATGCCTGGAGAAGATGCAAAGCCTCAGGCGGTGTCAATGACTGAACCATGTTTTAATTTGACCCAAACATTGGTGATCTGGTACTGTTGTCACACCGTGCTGTGTGGATGTTGTCTATCAGGACATGCACTCAGGAGTTAGTGACAGGGTATAAATCAAGGCGTGTTTAGACGTTACACCGTTAGCATTCCTCTTTAAGTTTATATTAGGTCTTCCTGTCTTTATGCACCGTTCGATGGCGTCCTTTGAACAGAGGATTGAGTTAAATATGTAACTTCGCATCTATAACTACATGTGTCTCCCACCTGACACAAACCTCACCCGTCTCACCTGCGAGTTTCGGGAAGATCCGCTCCAGCAGCAGAATACGGTCTGCCAGGACGTCCACGGTCTTCCTGGCATCCACGGTCGAGTTGAGCTCCCTTTCCAGTTCAAGAACACGGCCCTCCAAGTAGTCGACTCTCTCCTCGAGTCGAAGGATTCTGTTCTCTTGTGCTGGACAAAAGCAACAAACGCTGTTGGTGTCTTTCAGTTACAATAACTGATGGAGATGTTTTGAACAGATGAATCAGTTTTCAGGGCTCTACTGTAGTATACTCAGCATAGTTGCTACATCACAAGCGTTCAGTCGCAGTTAACTTTGAGCAACGTGCTTGCTTCAAATATTATGCTCTGAGATTCTGTAAAGTGGTGTAACTCTATTCTAAAGATGCAAATACAATTCAAGATACATCTGTATCAGAGATTTAACACTTTTGATCGAGGCTGTTTAGGAAATGGAGCAGAAAAGGTCTTCACCATACATGTGATGTAATGTGACATCACAAAACCGTATTTAGGTAGTCATATTACTATCATATAGATATACACTTTGGATAGATGTAACTCCATTCTAAATATACAAACACAATTCAAGATTCATCTGTGGGGTTTAGGTTGGTTTTGACAGCTTGGGCCAAGTCGGATCGAACAATTTTGAGAGTGTGGATGAAAAGATCGGACCTTTCACCAGTGGCCATACTTTCAAGACGATGGACAGTGACCCCCAGAAGTGGTCTTTTCTAGTATATTATAGATGTAATTAAAGCTTTCCCAGGCCGGCAGAAATGTATTTCAGACTTTAGTTAACTTTGCTCACAGACCGTCGTTTTCCTGGGTTTTAAACGATTTAATCGCAGCAAGATTATTATGGTGCACGATTGTGGCTTCCGATTGTTGTACTTACTAAATGTAGGCATTGTTTTCGATTATGGCATAATTAGCAAAATCCCTATAATATCGTCACCCGCCTATACTTGGAGGTGTATAAGATGTATTCTGACACTCAGTCCCTGGTAAAACCCAAACATATTTCCCTCCCCATTTTTTAAAAAACGTTAGCTTCAGATTTCCATCATCAGAATCATGTTACTGGGTCTACTTTTTAGTTTAGATGGCTTCATTCGTTTCTATCCAAATTAGTCTTTGGGAAAGCCACATTAACTCTGTGCGCCTAGTAGGTAACAAGAGTTGTATGATCACAGGGGAGTTGAGATTGATAATACGATGTACCGTTTTGATGGACATCCGCTGATCTACGGAAAACAAAAGTGGCTTTGGGCAGGTGAAATGGCTATCGGCGATGTACAATATAAGATGTCCACTGGTCATGAGGGGACCATAGCCTGATGTACCTTCGATGTTTGTTTATGTTCCCATCAACCTTCGTGCACAGCGTACAAACATCGAGGGTACATCAACCCATGGACCCCGAGGGACCAGTGAACATCGTACTTAACTTTTCTAACACCTTAATGAACTTTTGAACTGTTTTGAACATGGGTATCGGATCGTTTACCTCAGCGAACCTGTGTGAATTAAACGATTCGAATCCTGCATCTTGTTATTTGTCTTCTCAGTATTCACATGGACTAAATTTGCACGTTTTCTTTGCTTATCTATCGCTAGATTTTGCAGACGATGACGACATATCCCCCCGACCCCTACATGTTTGAAAGGGCAAATACTCTGAGAGTTACTCATTGTTTTTTTAGACTAAGTTTGAATTGTTGCCATGGAATTCATGGAAATTATAAATGTCATATTTCTGTAACCAGCAAAGTCACAATTTCAAGATCTGTCTCATATATCTGCCAAGATCTTTTGAAAGATATGAAATGGTTTTCGAGTTGTGCTCTGGGAACGAAGCCCACCCCTCCATTTTGAGACTAAGTCCGAAACGTTTCCATGGAAACCGAGAAAATATTACATCACAAAAACCTTTAAGAATCAAAAGGCATCACGTTGGGGTCTGCCATACATATCTAGAAAGTTTTACTAACAGATATTAAGAAGTTTTTGAGTTCTGATCTGGAAATGAAACACACCTCTCACTTTTCAGACTAGGTCCAAAACGTTTCCATGGAAACCGAGAAAATAATAAATCACAAGATTGCAAAAGGCACCACAGTAGGTTCTGATTGATATATCTAACATGTTTTTCAGAAAAAACATTGGACCCGTCGGGTTTGAGTTCTGCTCCGGAAACCAAACAGACCTCTCACTTTTGAGACTATGTCTGAAACATTTCCATGGAAAATAATAAATCACAAAAACCTGCAAATACCAAAAGGCACCACTATAGGTTCAGATTGATATATCTACCAAGTTTTACAGGAACATATTGAATAGTTTTTGAGTTCTGTTCCTGAAACGAAGCCCATCCCTCCATTTTGAGACTATGTCCGAAACGTTTCCATGGAAACCAAAAAACAAAAATAAAAACGTCACCGAAACCTGTACATAGCAAAAGGCACCACTTAGCTACTGACTGATATATCTACCAAGTTTTGCAGAAAAATATTGAATGGTTTTGGAGTTCTGCTCCGGAAACAAAATGATTACGGACGGACGGACGGACAGACGAGACGTCGACTATATCAACCCGCATTACATGCCGGGGGGATAAAAAACAAAGCTATCTCCCTAAAATCGACTTGAATTCGTAAAACATCGGTAATTTCCGTACATCATACGTGAATCAATGTTACAACCACGAAGTACCGAACGAGTTGCCATTGGCAGCAGGGTGCATAGCAATGCACCTCGCTTGTAAGCAGGGTACACTGAAAATAATAGAGGAGAGCTCAGCCAGTCAGAAAGTGACATTTATGTATGAGGTAAGATAAATGTCAGTATGCATGTGTATGTATGTAGTGTATTTTAGGTTGTGTATAATGAACAGGTTTATGGGGAGACGGTTATTGAGACTTTGTGTTGAGGTTTCATATTTACCTTTCTCTCTCTGTTCATCTTTCAGTGTGGGCTTGCCTGGTGGCCCCTTAGGCCCGACTTTGCCCTGCTCGCCCCTCGGCCCTCGCTCGCCCCTCGGACCCACGGGACCTGGCGCACCTGGTAGTCCAGGCGACCCGACGGGCCCAACTTGACCAATAACTGTCGGAGTTGAACCTCTGTCTGGGTCAGCTTTGAGAGTAACGCCTGGTGGCCCGGGAGGACCCTGAGGGCCGGTTTTACCCCTCGGACCTTCAGGCCCCGCCTCCCCTCTAGGCCCAGGGGGGCACTTACACGCTTGAGCCTCTGGAGATTTCAAGGCACTGGGTGCGGAATGAGTGTATGTCATCTGAAATAACACATGGAACGAAGCATGCTAAGTGACCAGGTATCACATGGTCGATGTTCCAGATACACAGTGAGTGAGTGAGTGAGTGAGTGAATGAGTGAGTGAGTGAGTGAGTGAGTGAGTGAGTGAGTGAGTGAGTGAGTGAGTGAGGTTTTAGGCCGCTTTCAGCAATATTCCAGCAATATAACGGAAGTGGGCTTCCCACATTGTACCCATGTGGGGAATCGAACCTGGGACTTCGGCCATCTTCGAACACTTTATTCATCAAGCTACCCCACAGTCCCTGTACCCTTACAGAGTATTGTTCTCCATGGCTGTTTGGTGAACACCGTGGAACATGCGAACAGTTAACATTAAGTATGTATGCATGGTTTCTTCCACCAACTACTGGATGGCAGCTTTCTCACACCGTCCAGCTTCATATATTTCATTTCGGAAACCTCGATCACAACAGTAGGGAACCGATTATGATTAATTTTTATATTTTTATCACAACAATATATTATAGTGCAGCCGTATAATTGTGGTTTCGGTAGCAGACATTACCAGACATCGCATTTGACTCTGAATGCGTTGTTCGCTCATACAGTAATCCAAGTTTTTCGTTTCCCGATATATACTTTTACAATGGTAGCTACGTCCCTGTCATATCGCATTCCAAATGCATGGGAGGCTGAAGATCTTTTCTAACAGATCTTCACGTTTCTCCCGGGATAAGCAAACAACATCTGCGATTTCCTTACGAAGAATAACCACTAAATTCACTGACACCCAATTTGTATGAATGTAAGAAATAAACGTACAGCGGAAATCAGAATCAAAATAATAAATTTACACACACAGCATGACATCAAAACAGCAGCTGCTTCCTACACAAAACCGCACAAGGAGGAGTTTCTGAAGCGGTTGTACAATCATGATAGTCTGACCGTGCTGAAGTCGAGCAGGCACGCCGAGGTGGAAGAATGAACATTCCCTTTGTTCCCGTTTATCATGGTATTCAGAGACCCGTGACCCTGGTCCTTCTCACCTGTCTAACAATGCTCTCAGTGCTGTCTAGTCTAGCCTTCAGCTCTCGTATACTGGTGCAGTTGAAGCATTCTGGAAGCAAATCCAAATGTTCACAGTCCATAGGGAAACCGGTTTGGTGGGAGTGTCACAAAGCTCAATAATTTCACTCGGACTGGCACAAGGGCACAAAAGGGACCAAATACACTGTGAGGATAGATAGAACCTGGAACAATGCTACATTCGGTACAGACTATACACATAGTGGTAATGGAATCTGGGGATTCCAAATTTACTTCCATCGCAGTTGTCTCCCCTTACCTTCCTCGCAGTTGTCTCCCCAGAATCCGGGACAACACCGCCATTTTCTCTCCTTCAGTTGACGGTACACTATAGTGTATTTCCTGGAGGTGTACTCTGTCCTGGAACACAGAGAGCATGTAACTGTTAGGTCAGTGGAGGCATTGATATCTGCATGAACTAAAGGGGCAACACGACCTGTAACTCGGTCTTTGTTATCACACTCCATTTCCCGTAAAGTTGTCGGTTTGTCGGTGGGTTTCAGGCCATGACTTTAATGGTGTACAATGTGGGTGTTATTGCACAGCCCCTGAAGTGGTCTGTTCCTGCCCTTCTAAAGTGCATCTCCCCGTGCCGTGCTTGTGCATGATTCAAATACAGTTAAAGGTAACGTGCTTCTGTTGAAGAATCAGATTTTACTGTGAGTGGGTGACCCTTGCAGGTCCGGATCAGAATATTGGCCTTCAGTAATCCATGCTTGTTAGAGGTGACTAACGGGATGGGGTAGTCAGGCTTGATTGTCTGGCCCAGACTCGATTATTTGCAGACCGCCGCCATATAGCTGGGATATTACTGAGTGCGGCGTAAAACACTCGCTGTCTGACCCTCTAAGGTTTACTCTCCAGTCAACTCCCATAAAGTGAATGTCGATCTTATACCAGGAGTGTAGGTCCCTTAAAAAAGAAGAAATATTACAGACTTGTGAAGTAATGATCGACCTCAAGCTGTTAACAACCGTACAGATATATGATGTGCTTGGGAAGGATTGACTTGGATTAAATGTGGCGTTGGGATGGAAATGGCAGGGTAAAGTGCCTGGTCGTTGGGGACGGAAGTCCTCCCAGTAGTTTCTAACGCACATTTATCTTAATACAAAAGACATGTTTGACATCTAGGAACACATGAGAGTGTGATAAGAGAGACTGGTGATATATGAGGGAGATAACAGAGAACGGGGTGTGTGGTACCTGAGGTTGATCTAATGCTGTATATATCTGATAGGTTCCGCGGTGGCCGTACTGGTGGACACTACGTGTCAATACGGGTAACATCTCCAGTTATCATTACTGACACGTGAGCGATTCAGACAGTATGCATTACTGAAAGATATCCTGATACAGCATGTATTCTGTGTGCTATTAATCTTGCTTCATTATGATTGCGGAACAATGGACCAGGGCCGAAGGCGAATAATTGTTTGATTTCACGCTGAAAAAATGACCGGGCCGAGGATGTTGTGGGAGAGCAGGTTTCTATTACATATAGGCTGCAGGAACGTATATACGCAGTGTATGAAATAAGTCAAAAACCCAGCCAGACATGTGAATCCCGTTTCACAAAGCTCTCGTAAGCCCAAGATCTCATAATTTTTCTCGTAGCATCTGTACCTACTATACTGTCACGTAGGAGGTACGAATGCTGTGAGAAAAGTTACGAGATCTTAGGCTTAAGAGACTTTTGTGAAACGGGGCCCAGGGCTAGCATCGTTAAAATGTTTCCAGCCCCAAATGGATTTAACCAGACACCAAGATTTCACTCAGACGTGTGGAACATCCACAATTTGCACCAGGCCACGAATGAACCCATTTCTAGGTGCGAGGTACGTCGACGTCAAGCATTGAAACAGGGCATCTGACCCTCCCACCTTGGAAGTACCCGTCGCCCGCAAGGTTTCGTTGTATCAATCGCGAATGGGGTTTCCTTTACTCATCGCGAATGGGGTTTCTTTGTACCCATCGCGAATGGGTTTTCCTTTACTCATCGCGAATGGGGTTTCTTTGTACCCATCGCCTATAGGGTTTCTTTGTACCCATTGCCTATAGAGTTTCTTTGTACCCATCGCCAATAGAGTTTCTTTGTACCCAGGGCTTTACTGTATAGTTAGTTACCTCCTGTGTGCTAATACTCTTGTTGAGACCGCAGAGAAGGCCAATACCGTGACACTGAAAAACGGGATGAAACTTCATACCTTTGCTTAATTAATTCCACAAACAGAAAATTCAGAAACAGATTGTATGCAGGGTATTTCTTCATTTTCAGTCATTATATTTTGGCACAAATTCCTGTTTATCGTGACTCTCTTCGGCGTGGTCCGCCATGCTATGTTACAGATGTGAGATGGTTAAAAACTTTAATTACAATTTCAACAGAAATGACCATCAAAACACATTCAATTGAATATAGCGATATCCAGATCTCTGTCTCAGACCAAATACGAGGTTCGAACTCAAACTAGCGATTTAATGTAATCAATGCAAAACTGACTTCACGTCAAAAATTTAGAGTTATGCACCCTTGGTTTTTATAGCGCCACCAGTCCGCCAGATAATGACAGAACACAGCTGTTCCCTTCTGCCGCCTGGTGTCAGAAGCTTTCTCAGGCGAGAAATACTCACACATAATCGAGATTAAGTAAATCAGAAATGTATGCTTGATGGCCGAGACGTGCCGTTTTATGCACATGTCGTGTGTGGAAAAATGACGATGTCGTGATAAGATGGTGTTTATGCGAGGTGCTGATGTAGGTAGGCGGGAACGCCAAGGGATGGAGCTCAGCCATGCAGCGTTTAAAAACTCTTCACAGGTTGTCAGATATTCAGAGGAAGTTACCTAATGTCAGCCAACATGTGTGTAAGCACATGTTACGATAAACCTCTCAACACTGTAGATGATAAAACGGACCCTTTATGGAACATTTGATATTTAGTCATGTTCTGTATATATGGCGCTAGTTATAAGAAAGATCTGTTTCTCCCAACAGATTTTTTGCTGTTGTTGTAGCTCAAACGAGTGGATATTACTGTCTGTAAGAAAACTTGCTGAGTGTGTAATTTTGTGGACGTCAGGAGGCTAAGCAGTGCATCGGAGACCTGATACATGTCTAATGTTGGAGACCGGCCGCTGAATTCAAGCGGCAATCACCTTTCCAAATCCATACGTAGCGTCTTCTGAAGACAGACTTGCCTGCACGAACTATACATTTTATGTGTGTGGGGAGACGAGAAGACTAATCACAAAGAACCACGTCGGATTCGAACCTGTTACCACGACACCAATAAGGACATGGTAATGTGAACAGGCACAGGATACACGCAGATGACATGCATGCACAGACACACCCACAAACACGTCTACCGCGACCTGAAGCACATGTTGGCACTGACCACGAGGACATGAAACTCCAGTACGAGCAACTACCTGCTGTAGGTTTCCCTGGGACCAGAAACGCAGTTAAACAATATTGGCTATGTCTCTTTCAAAAACAACCTCGTCCATCATCTCCAACAGTTTGCAGACAATGGTACATTTGTATGTAAAGAGGGCTGAAAGCAATACAGGAAACTCAGAGACTTTCCTGGCTAGAGGGAATGCAAACAGATCCAAATATGGATCTTCCATCTCGATCCATCACGGTCCTCACAGATCATGGATAGCATGGATATCCATCACAGTCCGCACAGATCATGGATAGCATGGATATCCATCACAGTCCGCACAGTCCGCACAGAGCATGGACAGTCCGCACAGAGCATGGACAGTCCGCACAGAGCATGGCTAGCATGGATATCCATCACAGTCCGCACAGAGCATGGCTAGCATGGATATCCATCACAGTCCGCACAGAGCATGGCTAGCATGGATATCCATCACAGTCCGCACAGAGCATGGATAGAAGCTACTCGCTACCCACAGCTGGAGAAATAATGCAGCTTGACTGTACAACTCGCTGGTCTGTGTTGTTCATAAACAGTGTAGGGGTTCTTGAATATGTGTGAGCAGGACTATCTTGTTCTACAATGATCTACGAAGTGTGTGCCCACTAGCTACTCTGCGGAGAGACAGACTGTGGTGTGACATATTATGGTTATGGTCCTATTGAAACGTGAATCTCCTTGAGAAAGATGACCATGGCCACGTATGTTGCTTGCTGTCATGTACATCCTCGATTCGCCTAGATGAGGGAGGATGAACACTTGGAATATGCCAGTACAGAGTAAACGGACTGTACGATCAGTTGTTAATGCTGTGTTATCATAGGAATGAGTGCGTGAGTTGTTTTTACGGCGCACTCAGCCATATTACAGCTATATGGAGGCGGTCTGTAAATAATCGAGTCTGGACCAGATCAACAGTGATCAACAGATCAGATCCAGTGATCAACAATATGAGCATCGATTTGCGCCATTGGGAAATGATGACATCAGCGCGCCTGACCACCCGATCCCGTTAGTCGCCTCTTACAACAAGCTCGCACGCCGAAGACCCGGGTTAGATTGCCGACATGGGTATAAGCCCATTTCTGGTGTCCTCCGCCGTGATACTGCTGGAATATTGCTAAAAGCGGGGTGAAACTACACTCAGTCAGTCAGTTACTGAGAGACAGGGTAAGATAGCAGTGTAAGCTGGCCGCACGACAGTCAGTGTCATGGTGTCCTCCTCTGCAGTATGAATAAAGCAAGAGGATGTTCGTTCTATCAGAGTGGACGTGACTGACTTTCTTCACTCAAGGCCGCGATGAAGTAACGCTTTATCACCAGTGTGACAACAACAATTTATGAAAACCAATGATCGTGATAAACCGTTACTTCCACCTCTAAAATCAGCGGTACAAGGACGCGGTCGACTAGACGAATGCGCATTCGCAGCAGACAGGGAATTCCAATTTGGTTTCGAACACTTCATGCAGAGGTTCCTTGGTACGTCTGCTTGCATCGTCTGGCGAAAAACATAGTTTAATGCCCCAAACCTGCCACTACACATATCAATGTTCAGAGGGAAATACTTTCAAGGACACTTTTTCATGAGGTTGGGGCATATCAGTGGCATGTTATTTGACGAATGTAGCTCGGTTGAAATCACGCGGAAAGTTTGTGACGCTGCCGAGGTCACCGTCCCTCTCGCCACATGGTCGACAATAACGACAACGTCACCGTCTCTCTTGCTACATCGTAGACAACGACGACAACCTCACCGTCTCTCAGCACATCATAAGTGATGATGACAACCTCCCTCACTCTCTCGTTACATCGCCGACGATGATGACAACGTCACCGTCTCTCTCGCTACATGACTACCGATGAGCTGGATACGACCGTGTATCAATGATGCGGCATTGAAGTGTAACCTACAGGTAATGACTGGTCGTTTGTGCAATGTCCATCAACGACCATACACGGTAAACGTCATTAAATAAACACACTATTGTCTAACACCATGAACTGGTTGTCTGTGCTCGTCGGGACAGTTTAGGGAAGAATCAGATTTCTCAAACTTTACAATTTTTATTGTCAGCCTTTACTATGATTACACGATGCCATTTAGAAAGTGGTCAAATGCAACATATGTCATATTGGGGATTTCACTTTCTCAGTAAAGTACAAATTCAAGTACTTTTTGGTTGAGTCTAGCATTTGACCACTTTCTAAATGGCATCGTGTTGTGTACTGGAGATTAGGTGCCTGACTCTGAGGGTGCGGGTTCGACTCAACCAAAAAAGTACTAGAATTTGTACTTTACTGAAAAAGTGAAATCCCAAATATGACATATGTTGCAGCCTTTACAATGGTTAGCCTTAACTCCCAGTGCTTTGTAAACGGAGGCCCTGCTCTGTAGCCTCTTGCCTTCTCAGCCTCCCGGAACAGCGTGGGCACACGCTCTTTCAGCGAAACAGACGATAAGCTGTGTATGCATATTACATATAAAATAAACGTGCTTCATGTTACAGATAAAACCTACCTAGTAGTTTGTTGTTCTCTGTTTGGTTGTATTTCCATGCTAAACACAGTACGTCTTATTTCGAAATACACTTCCTTAATATTGTACAGATTCTTGTACACTTGTTGTTTTGAAGTCTCATCCGGGATTCGAACCGTCAGAGTCAGGCACCTAATCGCGTAAGTCGCCGAATAACACTCTCTGTGGGGATCGTAGGGATTGAGCCGATGACTTTGTGTGCTGGCGACAAGGTGCATGACACGTACAAAAGTACAAGAATCTGTACTTTACAATGGAATTGTAATCCCCAATGTGACATATGTTAGAACTCCCACTGCATTGCCAGAAAATTGTCTGACTGTCTGATTTTGCATGCTAAACAAAAGCCTAAATGGTGACTTTACATGTTTTCATCGGGGAATAAACACAAAGGTATTTTCACCCGCCCGGAACACATGGAGCGTCACGTGTGTCCACTGTGTCAATATAGGAACTGCAGACACAAACATGGTGGACCCTGGGTAATAATGAGTGTTACTAATGTAGGGAATATTAGAAGCTTACCTCACCTTCTATTGCGATGCCAGTCCCAGGTCGGTTGTAGACAGCTGACTAGTCGGGTCTGAACACGGGAACACCAGTGTCTGGAACATGGAGGAAGGAGGGGTGAATATGACGCCGCGTGGAATATCACAATGGCTGAGTTCGGGGTGATTCGGGTTGGGATCCACACTGGTCATGATGGTCACGCATGCACGCGTCATGAAAATAATCCAAATGAAACGCTAACTTAAAGGCATTCGTTACATTGGAGTGAGTTAACAAGGGACCTACACTCCTGATATAAGATCGACATTCACTTTGTGTGAGTTGACTGAAGAGTGAACCGTAGAGTGAGTGAGTTTAGTTTTACGCCACTTTAGCAATATTCCACAAAAAACAACGGGGGACACCTGAAAATGGGCTTCACACGTTGTACCCATGTGGGGAAACGATCACGGGTCTTCGGCGTGACGAGTGAACGCTTTAACCACTCGGCTGCCCCACCGCCCCGAACCGTAGAGGGTCAGACAAGTTCCCACTTGTATTCGTGGTGGCCTTTATTCTTGTTCATACCGCTTCCCTCTCAAAGTGAGTGAGTGAGTTTAGTTTTACGCCACACGCAGCACTATTCTAGACATATGGCGGCGGTCTGTAAATAATCGAGTCTGGACCAGACAATCCAGTGATCGACAGCATGAGCATCGATATGCGCAACTGGGAGCCGATGTTATGTGTCAAGCAAGACAGCGAGTCTGACCACCCGATCGCGTTCTTCAACTCTTACGACAAGCATAATCGGCTTTTGTGGCTATCATGTGTTGCTAAGGACCTAAGGACCTGCATCTTCAGGGGTCTCAAGTTAATAAGGTATTATGTTCACACATTTGAATATATAGCAACACATTATGTTCTTCCATCTCTGTGAAAGAATGAACTTCATCAGGACATTTCTTAATATATTCTGAGCAGTGTAGCGCGTAGTTGTTGCGCCTTAGGCAGTTTCTGCAAGGCGGAAATTCATATTAGAAACAATGAGTGGAGCGTTTTACTCACGGAAGTCGATAGAAATATGAGAGTGTCAGCTATAACGGCTTTAATTGGGCTATTAAACATGCCTACGGGGCTGCGGAAGCTGGTAGGGCTGTCAATGAGTGGAAATTCTCAGGTGGCCTACACGAAACGTGCATTTTGACATACACAGTGCAGACTCACAGTGCAGACTAACAGTGTAGACTCACACTACAGACACAGTGCAGACGTACAGTACAGACTTGGTGCAGACTCACAGCAGAGTGCAGACTCACAGTGCAGACTCAGTACAGACGCATGGTGTTTGTCTGCGTTGACAAGCTGTGTGCTGTAAGATCAATCAAGTCAACGTTGTGGTAGTTCAATATTCACTAGATTAAATATTTTCAGACATAGATCTCCTGCAGCCCAGAACTTATAGCCTTGCCTTAATTAGCCTTGATCCAGGGATGTTTTGAATGCTAAGTCTATGGATGCATGGTGATTCTATCCTTTGAAGACTGTAGTGTAGATAAGCGGATAGGATGCTTGTCCATTGTTTACATTTTCAATTGATTGATTATTCCATTAGAGGTATGTGCAAGTCTACTCAGAAGTAGGATCACTTCTCTGTATTAATTCATAAGGTCACTATTCTGCATTGCAGTTCATAAGATCACAACTCTATATTGACGTTTCATAAAACTACTGGCATGTATTGGGTACGTACAACCAAAGGGTATTCTAGGTGCCTTCACCTGCACTTCCTTTCATAAGACAATTATATTGACATTTGGATAAGAACATCGGTATGTACTGCCATTCACAAGTTTCCGAGTACCTTCATCTAATGGGTATTTCGGGTATCACCAAGTAACGGGGACCTTGAATACATTCATCAAATGGGTATTTCGGGTATCATCAACTGATGGGGACTCTAGATACATTCATCTAATGGGTACTAGTATTTCTTACCAACAAATGGACATTCCAAGTGTCTGAAACTCATGGCAAAGCATGTAGGTCAAACTAAGGTGGTATGGTGTCAATATCGACGTTGCTCCAGCTGTCAACCACTGGTTTGATAGACTGCGGCGTAAAACAAGCAACTCTAACTTGCAACATCAATTTTGTATCATAATCTTTGATAATTAGAAACACTCGATTCCTTGTTTCTGTATTCTAATACCAATAAATCTAATAGTGACACGAGGCGGTGGTTAGTCCAGTGGTTAGAGCGTTGGTTCTTCATGCCAAAGATCCGGGTTCGATTCCCCACATGGGCACAATGTGGTATGCCCATTTCTGGTGTCCTTGATATTGCTGAAAAATTGACAAAAGTCGTGTAACACCATACGCACTCACTGACACTAACACAGTTTGGCCGTTACCAACCGGTTCGCCATGGATGTCGAGTGCATAAGTAAGAATTTAGTAAGAAGAGATAAACGAAATCCGGAGGTCATTGCATCCCAACACGTGGCCGAAAAAGAAGCTGTTGTCTGTGCAGAGCTGGGCCCTTATTCTCGAAGCGTTCGTTGCCCTAAGAATTCTTAACTTTGATCGTAACCAGTGTGTTGAGCATGTGCTTAAGAAGTTCGTAGCGCTACGAACGTTTCGAGAATAGCCTTCTCCCTAAGGAACGCCAGGGACCTGTGATCGAGGGTTCGAACACTGAATTCGCATTTCAGATATTTTAGGCCTTGCTGTTTATACCAACATGGCTGACGTCACTCCTTTAGTGTGTCTCACAGTCCCTGAACCACATTATTTTGCCTAAGGCTAAGCCTTCTCTGCAGTGTTAAAGCCTTAAATGAAGCAGATCCAGATTTCCAGAACGCGATCGGGTGGTCAGACTCGCTGTCTTGCTTGACACATAACATCGGTTCCCATATCGATGTTCATGCTGTTGACCACTGGATTGTCTGGTCCGGACTCGATTATTTACAGAAAACCGCCATCCGGCTAGAATATTGCTGCGTGTGGTGTAAAACTAAACTCAGAATACAATCAATAATGTGCACATTGAGCACATTGTACAGTACGTACAGTTTGGGTCTCTTGTTTACATGATGTACGAATATACATACATTCTTACCATATACGTGTTTTCACTCTGTAGAAGTGATACAAAATTTACAATTGTGGGGAAATTACTAAAATATTTTAGTATATTTATTCCTGGTACTAGAGTATCAGGAACATACATAACTACATGCCATTCATCTTCAATTAGAGAATACTATTAGATTTATAGACAGTATCTTTCATTTTGATTAATGTCAGATTATTTGCCCGGCTAGTCTAAAATAGCAACACCTGAATCCAGCAAATATAATTCTTAGAGACTGGGGAAGCTGGTTTTACACAACAAGCATTTCTCTATAGTTAACAGAGATTTAAAATGTTTATAATACGTACACTAAGATTTTCTCGGGTTCCGAATCTCTGGTCTCCCTGGGCCCTCTTTTCTATCAAAATGGGTTTGTTTGTTGATATCAAAATTGTGTTTATTCAGAGACTAAACATTTGTGTGCCATACCGTGTATCTTCCACCATTGACATGGTACACACACGAACACCTTTGGACTCCATTACGTGGCAGAACTGGAAAACTCTCTCCCCTGCAGCGTTAGCCAAACTCCCTCACTCACTCATCTCCTCATTTCCCCTACAACTGACAACTGATTTAAACCATTCAGTCCCGACGTCTAGCTTCTCATCAGTGATGCGAGGCGCAAGGCAGCGATGTGTGCTGCCTGTCTCAGCTTTCAACGAACTCCCATTGACTCCCCATGGCCTCCTTACGCCAACGATCTTTCACCCTCACCTGGTCGTCTTCATGCCCCTTCTCACATAAACATTTTTACACTTGACCGAGTCTTATGTCGGTAACTGAAGCCACAGATTAAGTGATCTTTCAAGAAGAATCCTTTTGAATTTTGTTTTTTGCTCTGACAGTTTCAGATTTCGAAATAATCCCACCCGATAAAGACAGGATTCTGACTGTTGCCTTCCTAACTGGTCCAACAAAGCGTCGGCCACGAGTGCAGTACACATACGTCTTCTGCGGTGGTATTTTAAGCTGTTGAAAATTTCTGACCAAGTGGCTGAAGTCTCCTTTGTAAGCCGATGAACGATCCCGCCTTGGTGATATGAATCTCACCAGGAAACCTCCACACGCCAAGTGGCTGGTATTAAAGAAATAGCTCACCGGCTAGACGGAGGGGAAGATGATATACCGTCGACATGTGGGTTACGTGAAGGATGGATCGAGATATAAACACGTATTTGATCCAGGCCACCGTGTCAGTATATGCTACACTGTCACATTACAGCTATACTATACGGGCAAGTAATCAGGGAATTAGTATAATCAGGAAGTATCTATCTATCTATCTATCTATCTATCTATCTATTATTATATATATTATATATATATAATCATGGAATATGTATAATCAGGGAAGTAGCCATTATCATGGTATGTGTATAATTGAGGGATATGTATAATCAGGGAATATGTATGTGTGTTCGAAACGACTGCGAAGGTTTACAAGAGATTGTGAACCCTGTGAGGAGGAATGTCCCGACTAGCCGATTTCACAATCTCTTGTAAACCAAGCGGTTTCTCTAACTTATCAACCATTTTATGTAAAGTATCTTTTAAAATAATGCCTAACTATCGATGTCACTGGGTCGCGGTGCCATATAACAGATCCCCATGGGGTGCTCGGCATAGCGAGCTAGTACGTTGACATCACATGGCCGTAACCTGGTCGAATTTCATGAAAAGTTCGTGCATTCTACGTATTGCACTAGCGTTGTCCGCAGTGATCGTCTTGTGAGGAACGCATGGTCCATACTGACAAACGATCTCATTCTTCACAGCGATCCTTCTTAGCGTGTTGGATAAAAATAGAGGTAGAGAGCAAAGGGATGCAGGTTCGAAACCAGGCGCTGCCACAATCTGTTGGAAGTTGTCAATGATGTGATATATTACAATCAGTGATAGCAAGACAAACTTATTGCAAAACCTCAGTTTAGAAATGATCCAAATTGTCTGAGACGACATAAACGCGATCCAGGTTGATAAAAAATACAGGAATATGTACAAGCAGGGAATAAGCGTAATCGTGGTACACATGCATGATAAAGGAATATGTATACGTATAATCATGGAATATGCACTGCCAGAGAATAACTTAAGTACAGTCCAGGAATATATATAATCACTGATTAGATTTGGATTCATTGCATGGCAGTATTAAGTACATCACATGAAGTGGTATATTTTACTCGTGGTGAAGACGTTTGAGTGCCAAGCTAAAGTGCTTGGTTCGAGTTCATTTAAGCTCGCGGGTAAATTTCCCACGGTTCTGTAACACCCACACAAGAGCGCGCAAACACATACACATACCCACGTGCAAACTTGCGCATGTACACAACGCTCGCACTTATTGACACATGCAAAAACATCTCTAGTAGATCATAACCACGTAGCGTACAGGTTCAAGTGACTTTCAAAAACATGTTCAAACCACTGAAGTAGTTGTTTAGCTCTGTTTCTAAACAACGAACGTTCTATCTGACTCTCCCTAATTCCATTCCGGTATTGCAATCCAAACTGTATTTGGTACTTTACGCTCTTCCCGTACAGTCTATCTCAGCCTCTCCAAGTACTCTTGACAGCAACACCACTGAACCATACGCTTGTCTATCGTCCCTAATTGTGTTATGGCAGAGTTCCGTCCACTTGCTGGCAGCAGGATCCGTTGTAAAGTAGTGTTTGCGGGTATCAGCGACGTCAGTGACAACGTTCTCACAAGCACACGCAGACTAACGCATTTTGATTAAAACAAATAAACCCATGTAGACTGAAAAGGGAGCCTAGAGAGACCACCCTTGCATCATTTAGGGCTTTAGCGATGTCGGGATGGGTAGGCAGCATGGACAATGACATGATTCAGGGACTGTCAGACAGACTAGAGCACACGTTGAGGAGTCATAAATAATTCGGTCATTAGTGCATTTTATTTGAGTGAGTTGTGAACTGAAGACTCGTCGGTCATATTTCAACTGTACAGACTGTACGTATAATGTAAAAAGACAGAAATGTAAGTGCATCCGTAGAATGTGGAGGATAAAGCAGCACTATAGTGCAAGAGTGCACTGATGACGCAACTGATCATGAGGGACACATCCTCATGAAACCTGAATATACAAGTGTGTGTGTGTGTATCTGTCTTGTCCCGCGTCTTGCACGCTTCAGCAGATTAACACAACCAACAACGACACCCAATGGTCGGAATTTATCTGCTTTCAACACATGTTTGTATTTAACCCACTGACTAAATACTCCTAAAGGAGAGAAATGGGCAAGTTACAAATACCTCGGTAAAAAACCCATGTAATGTGAGTTGTTCCACATACCTGCACCAATACATCTCGGCTGGGTGGGTGGGTGTGTTGGGGGTGAGGTGATCGAGGGTGTGGGGCAAAGGTCTGTGTGTGGTATGGTGGTGAGGGTAAAGGAGGGGTGGGTGTGGAGTGTTTGTGTCGGAGACATCTCCATGGGAACTACGTGTACCATTCCTCGGCTTGAGGAACCGCCTGTGTATCAATAATACAGGCGATTTCCTGTCGGCGTGGAGAGAAGGAAATCAAGAAGCAGATCGCATCAGGACATATTTAGAAGCATCAGGCAATGTATCCCTGGACGTGGACAGAAAAGTGTATATAAAGTCTGAAATATATAACCTGTCGCAAGCTCAGGATAGGAAAAGTATTGTTTTCATTTGGTAACTTGATCTGTATTTCATAAATAAAACACTCCTGCCTCTGTTTGCAAAGATGACAAAAATGTCATTTTCGTGTTTTTTATATATAATTCCCTAGATCTTGATAACTAAGAAGCTTGCTGGCTTCAGAAATTCTAGAAATTTAGAAACCATACACTGTTTCCACTTTGACACAAAACTTTTCCCATCATATATCAAACCGTTTATCCGTTATTTATACATACACAAAGAACACAGTTAAACACCATCTGACATATCTCACGACTGAATGAGCTCCGATAGTTTTAACCTCTTGAAGCTTATCTAGGACATGACTGGTCGTCGTGTTCAACAAGGGGATTCTCCTGTACAGAACCAGGTCCAACTGAATTACAGGAGGAATGGCGTACTGAAAACTGCCCTTTCAGAGGTTCAGGAGGCTCACAAGGGGTATGAGGAGGAGAGTGCTGGCTGACAAACAGTAACATGGAGGATACACTCGGCATTGACCTTGAATCATGTAAGACACGCAAAATGACATTTTGAATGTTTACGTTCACCAATACATTCATCATTTTCACTATTCCAACGCCACACTTTCAAGTACAGACATGGCTTTGTATGAAAATCAGTGTGCCTTTTCTAAATTAGCAATTAACACAAAATCAACATGGATTCGAATCATTTAGTCGTTTTGTATGTGTTAAAGCACCATAATGGTCGGAAAACTCAAGTTTTACGTACTTGTTGAAAACCTATCATCCCAAAAATACAGGGGGGTACTTAACTAAGTCCTTTGTGCATACATGATTTGTCATTCCTACCCTATACACAGGTATACGCTGCTAAGTCTAAGTGGAACACCTAAAACTGCTGAATCAACAGAAATTCTCCAGTTCTAGTACGTTAAAAGCGGGTTACAAATATATAACGAATATTTACATACGAATTGTGTTATGATGATTATGTATTATAATACAGTCGACTTAAATGGGATCGGCTGGTCAGACTAGTTGCCTCCATTATTGACGTAAACCTGTATCGACAGAGGCGATAAACACTCATATATAATCGATCGTGCCCTGTTTGTAAGGACTGATGTCCTAACGGGGCTATCTGGTCCAGACTCGGCTATTTACAATCAAACAACATGAATATCGTTGGCATTACATAACAAATGAACAGTCCCCATGCTGTTCTGAAAAGAGACTGTGGCTCGTTGTTGACTTTGGCCTACAACAAGCCCAAGATTCACGTGCAGTATGATGCTCGACAGCTCCATGTGGTGTCGGCGAGATCAAAGAGGACACCGTGCCTGCATTTAGTTTATTGCTAAACATTTACTTCACATCAAAGGAAAGCGGTTCTGTGTCTGTTTTACAACAGTAGCTCATTCTGAGGATAGTTTTGTCTCTGAACGAAGGACCCACCTGTGCTAAATACGCTGATTATTTGACCGTATGCTGAAGGAATCTGTGATCTGGCCCCGAGATCTAATACCACATAGTGCGTCTCTCATAAATACAAAAACTAACAAAACGTAACTGTGAACGAATTAGATTTATATGAAAAGTTATTAAAATACCCCTATATAAATATGTAGCTAAGCAAATTTGATGTCCCGTATCGCGAGTGACACATACTTTTTCCATGCCTTTTGACACCTGAAGTTAACACACTTGATACTGAAAACTGAAGAACGATTAATTTCACTTCATTCTACAGCTAACATGCGTCCCCGTGTCCTGAGTATGCTGGAGACTGGAGTGGCCCAAAATGATGTGGTCAGACTTTTGAGTGTCCACTGAAACACAATCTCATCTCTATGGAGACGTTTTCAACATAATGGGTACATGAGAGATTTGCCTTGGACCGGCCTTAAACGTTTGACGTCACATTAGCCAAACAATCACATCCGGCCGATTCATTTAAGGAATTCCAGACTGTCAGTTTGAATCCTCAAACCATTCCTGCTTACGCCCAGTCAGTTCAAGAACTGTCCGTGAAGGACCACGACATCCGGCACGACGGCCTTCAGTACGTCCAATTTTGTACCAACGTCACCTTGACCAACGTCACCTTGACCAACGTCTTTCATAGTGCCGACAGCATCTACTGTACAGGATACAAGATTGAGATGATGTTTCAATACGTTCACTGACGAGTGGAGATTTCATCTACACAGCTCGGGCAGAGGTGTGCATACGGCGAGGAGAACGGTTTGCTGATGCGTGCATTGTTCAACCTCGACAGTTTGGTGAAGACAGCGTCTTGGTGTGGGGTACAATCACATATCATGGTCAGACACAACTTGTCATTGTCAACGGCAGCCTGGCAGGTCAGCGATACAGGGATCAGTTCATTGGACCTTATGTGAAATAGTTCATTCAAGGACTGAGAACTTCACGCTTCAGCAAGATAATGCCCGTCCATATGCCACGCGTGTTGTGACAGATTTCGGTTGTACCGTCATGCCTAGAAGTGACCTCTCACGCCGACCACATCTGAGGATGGCAAGTTCACTCTTGTTGTCTCGTTAGATATAAATCCGCAATGACCAGTTTATCAACTAAGTTACCTCTGTGTCTCGAGAAACCACCTAATGTTGTGACCAAGGCATGTCACGTGACCACACTCAGTTTGTTGAGGATGTTCCGGAAGCTGAGATAACATGAAGAGGAATAGGCTGAGAGAGATGGAACTGAGTAGGCAAACCCTGAGTTGGCGGCTAACCCTGAGTAGACTAACCCTGAGTAGGCTAGCCCTGAGTAGACTAACCCTGAGTAGGCTAACCCTTAGCAGACTGACCCTGAGTAGACTAACCCTGAGTTGGCTTATCATGAATGGGCTAACCCTGAGTAGGCTAGCCCTGAGTAGAAAACAATAGAAACAGTGTTGATCGTTACATCATCGATAAGGAGAAACTATGTTCATTTCAGAGAGTAGTTGTTAGTCTACGATGACGATTTCTACCCGTTATCCATTCACTGATGAGTTGATAACTATCTAAACACGCTATGACTGGAACCCTTTTTCGGAGTTGGTAATAAAAGGCAACAAACAAGAAGTCAAGTTGCGAACATTCAACCCCTTTCCATGACCAACGTTGCTGAACCTAGTGATCTATACCACGGGGTCAAAAGCTTCCCTCTTCTTGTTGGCTGGGTACATACGTAGTATTGTGGTGATATCATCCACATACCATCACGCCGAATGTCTGTACTACTAGATCGGAATTTGCTGTGAATGTGGATTTGAGGATAAAAAATCTATTATATTAATCTCAGCGTATTGATACATTTCTGATAAATACTCAGATAAAAACGGTAATGAGAATTTTTTTTAGAAAACCATTGAAAGATGAATGTCGATACCCACTGAATGTGTATCAGTAGAGATTACCCTACTTGTCTCTGTTGAGGGGGTTCGAACATTATGGGCCATTTGTGGTTTATGAACCTGCAAAGGACATTAGCAAGCAGGGAATAAACACACAAGGTACTGGACCATGGACAACAGACCGGTGACACATCATCCGTCACTGAGAGGCAATCCCCTGTCAAGAAATAACGCGTGACATACCTACTGTAGGCTCCTTTAGTAGGTATCTAATTCTCAATTGTTCAGATTTTGTAACCTCACCGTAACATATTAAAAATGGACCTTAATACAGGTTTAGAAATAGAATTCAGATATAAATGAAGGACAAAAATGCGGATATCTTGGTTTCCATCTTTCTCAGACAAACTTATCGAAGGTAAATATTTTTAATAAAATAAAAAATAAAAAAATTATTTCCTGGCTATTTTCCTGGATATTTGCTTTCAACCTTAAATATGTATCGAGTGCCAAACAAGCATACCTTCGAAACAAAATACACAATGAGTAAACTACGTTTACACCGACCCGACAGCCAACGCAGTGTGCATTGATGTTGGTACCGATCGCTTTCCGCATGTTTTAGACGAAATGGAATCAGTGCCGATGGTCACAACGAAATAAATCTGTGTCTTCACACAACCAACTAAAAAAAAGCCCAGACTCCAGCCCTTATGAAAAGACTTCGAACATCATCATTGCCTAAGTAACGAGGAGAAGGTCCATCAAATCAACCATCTAAAACAAGTCTGAATTATGAGCAACACTACGGTGATAAAGTAGGTTATTCTTCACGTTTCTATTACATTTCTCGCCCGTTTCGAGAGGGACAATCTTCAATCCCCCATTAATGGTGTATCACGTATGTATCAGAGGTTATGACCCCGCGCGGGGGGTAATTTGTCCGCTTCGTGTGATAGCACCCACGATCATGTCATGCCACCTGGTAGCCACAGTACGGCTGTTTGTAAGGGGAGGACACTCTAATTGAAAAACATGCCGCTTATCACATTGATGTCCTGGAAGGTCATGACCGTAAAGTTCAAAGTTGAGACCACCTGCAAACGCTTTCACACACAACCCGCAACAAGTGCCATGAATAACAACGGGCTCAACGTTGAACTGGAATAGAAGGACACACACGCTCAGTGAGTTGGTGAGCTGCAACGATATGCCGCACATCACATGGACGCATCGTCTGTGAGCAAGCGATATACCGCCCATTCATTACTCGCCCTTGTAACGCTGATTCGCAATGATTATCACTGGATATTCACTGCTGATGTTGCCATGTACCAATATGACAGATTATGTTGGTGATCGATATCCGAGAGTCTGGCAGAGAAATACATGAACATAACTAGTGAGTGAGTAAATTTAAATTTACGCCACACTAAACAATTTATTCCCGCTATGAGGTGGCGGTCTGTAAATAGTGATTTTGGACCAAACAATCCAGTGATCAGCAGCATGAACATCAATCTACGCTGACAGGTGTCAACCAAGTCAGGGGGCCTGACCACCCTATCCCGTTAGTCGCCTCTTCTGATAAGCATCGGTTACTGAGGATCAATTGCAACCCGGATCTTCACGGACATAAACATAACTAAGAACACTGGGGATTGACACGATGGCCAGCAGGAAAGGCAGGGCTACTGAGTGATCGCAGCATGTCAAGTGTGTTTACATGGTCACTGACACTTGTGGCAATTTGACCTGATGGATCTAAACACTAAGTGGACAATAATCCACAGAGGCAGAGGTAGAACTGTGTGTAGACGTGAGGACTGCTATATGCCTAGACAGGTGGAGATAGAGACGTAGAACTAGGGGTAGATATAGGTACGGACATCGGTTCCACATAAAGGTATGTATACTGGTAGACACAGATAGACACAAGGACACATATATGGGTAGACATATATGTAGTATGAGTAGACATCGTGTTACATATGGGATACACAAATTGACATTAAGAGCAGGCATAGATGACAAGGGGGAAATATACCTTGCAGGGTTGATATCTCTTGTAAGCTTGGTTGAATAGTTTCAAAAACTCAAAAACACATTGTTCCACGTTAACCACATAAATATCAAGTTACAACTCAAGATATATTACGTACATGAAATACGCAGAAACACCCCAGAAATCCATATACTCGGGGACATTAAATCAGCTGTGTGGATAGCGATGACAGTAAACCTGTACAACAGTAAATACGTCGTTGAGCAAGTAGAATTAGCAACAACAGACTGACTACATCTGACCAGCATTACACAGAATCCTCCAATGCCAACGCTTTCTGCTTCTGTATTTAACGCATCAATCAACACCCTGCCCGACACTTCCAAACACGGATGATATAGCTCGACTGTCACTGAGTGCACATTTGCTGCCACATGCCCTGTTCATTGACAACACCGAGTCAGCAAGGTTGTCGCTTGGAAGGCAAAGGTAGAGTCAGCATGTCAAACGGTTAAACAAGTTACTCTATCATTTCTATTGTTTAAACACATCACAGAAATACAGAAATAACAGACTTGTCAAACATCTCGAAGAAAACAACCTCTTGGAAACAAATAAATGTCTGTTTAATCAAAACAAAGGCTAGGTTAATAAAGCTGATTAAATAGAGAAAACGTCTGAAATAGGGAACACCAATAAATGTAATTTATCTACCATGAATAAAGTCCAGTAAGACAACAAATCAAGATCACACAGATTAGTCATGATATCCACAGCACCTGCGACCTCACTGAAACAACGTCTCTGAAGAAGAAGAGCAGCTCCTTGCAATATCCAATACAAAGTACAGCAATGGAAGAGAATAACCTCTACAAACAATTCTTAATCATGATCAAGAATTTGCTGCCTAAAATGTTCAATTCTAAACATTTTTTCACTGACAAATGTCCTGAAAATTCTCCTTTATGTTATATCATATTTAGAATGCCAAAAACATTATGTGCATCACCATAGTAACCTCACTTCGTTCGATGTTTCCATGTCATCATACTGCACTGAAAGTGTTACCACGTACCTCTCGTTTATATGTGGAGTGTATCTGTGTTGTTCTGTACCTACTGTGTTCATATTTGTAATTCAAAGATTATTGCCAGTACTTCTTCATGGGATGCTATATGCAACAAAAATCTTATTTTATCTGGAGCAGTTAAAAGTGAAAAATAGTGTATACTAAGTCTTATTTGTGTGTGAATCTAATTGACACGTGGAACAATTTGATTTCCTACTTAGAGATGAGGTGTTGAAATTCCAAGCATCAGCAATTATAAATACGTTTGTTGATATGGAAACCATTATTCTAAGTTTAACCATGACTGCATTCTGAGACCTGCTTCTTCGAAATGTATAAATGCATAAATAATCCCCGAATTAATTTGTATTTCCACGAACAAGACGAGGACCTCCCCTGTGAAATACGACCACAATGTAATTGCAGCAGAACACCCATTGTGTCCCCGATAACAAGCAATGGTATATCTCGGTGATAAAACCGACGCTAACCGAGACAATATAATTGTAACATTACACTCATATACTGAACACGCCTTTAAATTTCCCCCTTCATAAGCCTACAAGACAACTTTATCGAGACTTGCATATCATCTACTGCATGCCGTCTCTCCCAGTTGACATAACAATAGCCACATGGTAGCAGTTCAGACAATAAATGTCATATACGGCACCCTTTCATATCTACATCTTTTATACAGAGTATTATCATCTCGGTTTTCTGGTTTTCTCTCTTCTTGTGGCCACGTCAGACAGTGAACTTTCCACACTGTGATATTCTCTGTGTGATCCCGTGGGTACATACGGCAGCAGGTACTCGTTAAACAAAGCTTTACGTGCTGATAGGGGTGTAGCAGGGAGATGCATTGTGTCCTTGCTTTATAGCAAATTGTGCGGAATATGTTAATAATATGATCTTGTTACGAACAGATTTGTTCCCAGAAGGAAAGAATGTTGTACAACAAGGAGTACAAGCATGATAGCGGCCCTTTACCCGCCAAGGCATTCACCGAGGCACGTTTAAGAAATACTTTTGCATTTAACACATGACTTTTGGTAGTTGTACAGAAGCGACGTTTGGTCGGTATGTTAAAAGGAAACACTGTTCTTTTTATGGTGTCGAGATGGGCTTCTGTTTGTTTAATCAACGTTTTTTAACTGTGTTTGCGGTCGTGAGGATTTGAACTAGTGACTCGAAGGGATGGCGGAGGTCAAACCAACCGCCTCCCTTCTTACAACGTTGACATTTAATACCTCTCAATGTGGAAGCACTCGCCAGCTTTAATAAGTGCATCAGAATTTCCAAGTGGAGACTTGGATATGATACCGGAGACGAACATACGGCGTAAACAGCATAAATACATGCAGGCAAACCAGCATCAGCTGTCTCGAGTTTCTTTAATGGGTCTTGATCACATGGAACCTGCATGGAGCCACAAACGTCCTTAAGGGTCGTGATCAAACCTAGCATACATGAAACGCCACATGTCCTCACTGGATCCTGATCAAGCACGGATCAACGCATACCTCTAATGGGTCCTGATCGGATGGAACATGCATGGATCCACACATGTACATGTTTGTAACTGTGAGGACTCACTGTGCACGGAACATTATTATATGTAACAATAAATGTTTAAAACTCAACACACACATTACATATGAAATTTAGAAATAAATTTGACTTTTCAGTAAGCGTGGAATCGTCTCTTTCAACGGTTATCTTATGTGTGTTGGGGAAATATTACTGTGTAACATATATAACACTTACATCACACACGAGTGAAGGGGTGAGTTTGTTTCACAGCCGCCTTGAACATTAGCACTAGCGTGCCATTTGATGTGGGAGGGAAGTTCGACGTGATGCAGGTTGCGGGTGTTTGGCCCTCCTGAGACACCATGTTTGGCCCTCCTCTTTGGCACTCAAGCGGCACAGTGGTTGGCTCCGCTGGGACATTGTGTTTAACGCCCCTGGTTTGGCGCTCCTTTGAAATTGTGTTTGCCGCTCCTATGATCGCGTGTTTGACACGCCTGTGACACCGTGTTTAATGCTCCTGTGATCCCTTGTTTGGTGCTCCTTTGAAATCGTGTTTGGCACTCCTGTGAAGCCGTGTTTGACACTGCTGTGATCCTGTGTTCATTTGTTACGGTTAAAACATTGCCGTGACTAAAGGTATAAGAAATCCCCTATGAACCATAACATAACACTGACAAGTCTAAAATATTCAATAATATGTATTGACCAAAGAGCAAGATACAATGATTCACAACAGAGGTTTCTAGTACAATGCAGTCCAGTCACATCTAAAGTAATGGACCACTAATATATTATCAACTCACCAAAGTCTTGGTTTTCAGTGAAACAGTTATACTAAAGCAAGCTGTCTTGAATGTAGGTCTAGTGTTGACGAAGCGGCAGACAGATGTAGGTAGGTCGAATGATGACACCATTCCCGTATAACTCCGAGTGTAAGTGTGTGCCGTCAACACAACAACCAGCCTTATGTATACAGTCACAGAACGTTCGAGCACTGTGCCAGCACATCGCCCTTAACTTTGAACTTTCTCGTTCGGCCTCGTGTTTACCAACAGTCACAACACATACTCATACACAGAATAGCGCCTAAAGGAAAGCAACTCTAAAGCGCTACCTTAAACGGCGTGCCGCTAAAATTCTATTACCGTGATGTGAAATGTGGCCCATGATAACTATCACTTAATCAATAATAATACAAATCACAGAAAACACACTCTCGTAATATGTGGGACACAGTGTTTGACCCTCCTATGACGCCGTGCTTACCTTTCCTGTGACCCCATGTTTGGTACTCTAAATTCACATCGTGTTTGAACCTCCTGTCAAACCGTGTTTAGTGCTCCTATAGCACACTGTTTGAACCCCCTGTGACACCGTGTTTAGGGCTCATAAAACACTGTGTTTGGCCTCCTGTGACACGATTTTAGTGCTCCTGTAACACAGTGTTTAGCCTTCCTGTGACATGATTTTAGTGCTCCTGTAACACAGTGTTTAACCTTCCTGTGACATCGTGTTTAAATGATGATGACAAACCAACAAACAGAAAGGCAACAATACTGGCACAAAAAACCCAACAAAACAAAACAAAACAAACTAACAAAAGAATAATAAAAAAAACAAAAACAAACAAGACAAACAGAAAAAAACAACAACAGCAACAAAAAAACAAAGAAACCTACTGAAGGCCTGGAGTTTGCTGCACTTTCCAGTTTGTGCAACCTTACAACGGATATCGTTCACTATGTATTTCTGGCTTTTGTACCAGATGATTCATGAATAGATCAAATCAACATTTCCAATTCCTTATAGGCGTTTCTTTGTATTTTCCCGCCCTATATTCCCCAGCGAAATGCAGATCTGGTCGCCATTATGTAGATTCACTACTCTATTTCAATCAGCCAGAACAACAGCTTCACTTGATCAAAGCAACACACACATGCACATATGTGAAAGTAATTACTGAGGCCTTTAGGCCAAATTAAGACCCAGTAATGACAAAAATTACGTTCCCAATCTTTACCGGATTTCCCAACATTTATTAACCTTCCAAGTTCTTGCTTTGAAATATATTTACCAGACTACCAAACCGTCGCCAAATGCTAGAAACAAAACCTTTAAACATTAACAAACATGAGAAAACCGCCGACCACCACAACAGGCTCTTTTTTGTCGGAGCATGTGTTTAGGTCCGGGAAAGGATAACATACTAACTTCAATGGAGAGAGGGAAGAAAGTCGACTCCTGGTTTATTGTGGAATAGCGGAGACGAAATAGAGCCCCGGTAACCTTTAACCTTCTGTCTGGTGGATATTCTGATAGATCAGCAATATGTTGAGTGTTGAGTGGAGAGCGAGAGAGAGAGAGAGAGAGAGAGAGAGAGAGAGAGAGAGAGAGAGAGAGAGAGAGAGAGAGAGAGAGAGAGAGAGAGAGAGAGAGAGAGAGAGAGAGAGAGAGAGAGCGGCCCATTACGCAATAAGTTAATAGTTACACACTTACCCGCTTGCGTCGCCGTAGGAGGCCACCCCTGCTATGTACATTCCCAGAATACACACACATACTGTGGTCAGTTGTCGGACATCACCTCCTGATGCCATGCCTGCTGCCGCCGATAGAAGGATCATCATCCACTGTGATTTTATAAACAAATCACTTAAATCTTCACTGTCTTCATCTCAAATCCACCCCATCACCTTCTATGCTACTTCTCTCATATGGTAAATCCTAATCTTGCTTTGGTTTCAGCTGAAGTGTATAGTTTCTGTACCGTCCAGAAATGTGTACTTTCTGTACCGTCCAGAATTGTGTACTTTCTGTACCGTCCAGAATTATGTGCTTTCTTTGCCGTCCAGAATTGTGTACAGTCGTGAGACGGATGCACGTGGTGCAGCCTCAAACGTTTCCACTTTTCCAGAACACACACTGAATCTTTTCAAAAATATCTGTTCATTTTTTACACAAGGTTCAAGATTTCATTCCACCTCACCGTCAATCGGTTTTAGATCTAGAAAACATCCATTCCACAAGAACATCCATCAACGGATAATAATCGCAAGGTATTTTTTATTCCTGTAAAAAGAGTCGTATCTTCTAGTGTACTCTGGTGCTGCTCCAGGGACGACTCTACCCGCAGCTTCTACACATTAGTAACAGCCGCGCACGGCGACAGTCCCAAGGATTATGGTGAAGGGCTGCAAGCCTGCGTTAGAGAGGCACCCCCCACAAGCCCTCTTGCCTCAGTGAGCGACCACAGTTTAACCAAACCGGGAGGCACCGACAAGAAGAGTGTTGATGTGGTTTTTCTCGCCTTCCCGCCCCGTCTGTCTATCCGTGTACAATGACCTATTTGAGAGGTACGGCTGTCGGAAACTTCTAATTGCTTTTATGTCCTGCCCGTGCTGTGGTTGTAAAAAGTGGTTCCGAGAAACGAAAGTGATGCTTTATTTCGAAAAAAACCACTCTTTCCAGACAAAAATAGTCTTGGAACCTGAAACCGATTTGTTGCCGAAATATGTTATTTTTTGCGAAACAGTATATTTGCATCGCGAAATGCGAGCGCACCAAAATGAGACTCTTAAAAGCTGGAATTGTGACTGGTTCGCATCGTTGTAACCGGGTTTAACCATTTCCTCATTCTGGTCCACTTGTGAACTGTATCTGTATCTGTGTGCCACTGATGCTGAAACATGAAGGTCAAAGCGACGCTTAGACCAAAGTCATGAGATATTGATGTGCCTTAAATGTGGCACCATAGTCCTCTACATCTTTTTGCAAGTTTTCTGAATAGTTAATCTGAAGACAGAATGACATTCTGCATGTCGCATCCGCTGAGTATTAACTTAAGGTAGAACTCTAATCATGAAACAGGCCTTTGGGGATTTTATAGTTTAGCTCAGCGACAACAACGATCAACGACGTTTTCAGCTTAAATCTTGTTGAGGCTTTACGGTACTTAATTATATATATGTATGTATGTATGCATGTATATATGTATGTATGTGTGTGTGTGTGTGTGTGTGTGTGTGTATGCATGTATGTATGTGTGTGTATGCATGTATGTATGTGTGTGTATATGTATGTATGTATGTATGTATGTATGTATGTATGTATGTGTGTGTGTGTGTGTGTGTGTGTGTGTGTGTGTGTATGCATGTATGTATGTGTGTGTATGCATGTATGTATGTGTGTGTATATGTATGTATGTATGTATGTATGTATGTATGTATGTATGTATGTATGTATGTATGTATGTATGTATGTATGTATGTACGTACGTACGTACGTACGTACGTACGTACGTACGTACGTACGTACGTATGTATGTATGTATGCACAAAGTTGATAACAAACCTAGCTATAATATTGTTACAAGAATGATGTTGCAAACGGCCTGGTTGTCGTCGTCGTCATCGGTCTGTGGGGTCGGTGGCATTACATTGTGAATATTGCTAAAAAGTTATTGTTAAAGACAACGGTCAGGCAGATGGAAGCAGCCCAGATCTATCCTGCCTCATGCAGTGTGAAGGAAGCCCATATCTACCCCAGAATAAGACCCAGATATATCCCGTATCATACAGCCTTACAGTGTGATGGCGCCCAGATCTCTACCGTATCATGCAGTGTGAAGGGTCCTACGATCGATCCCGTCTCCTAAAGCGTGAAGGGCCCAAGATACCTGGCATCATACAGTGTGAAGAAACCTCAGATCTATCCCGCATCATGCGGTGTGAAGGTGCACAATCTATCATGCTTCATACAGTGTGATGGAGCCTCAGATCTACCCTAGATCATACAGCAGGTCTATCCCGCACCATGCATTGTGATTAGTCTATGATCTATCCCACACCATACAGTGCCATGGAGCCTCCGATCTACCAAACCATACAGTGTGATGGAGCCTCAGATCTACCCCACACCATACATCATACAGTGTGATGGCGCCTCAGATCTACCCCACACATCATACAGTGTGATGGCGCCTAAGATCTATCCCACACCATACAGTTTAAAGGAACAGCAGGTCTCTCTCGCATCATGCATTGTGATTAGTCTATGATCTATCCCACACCATACAGTGTGAATGAGCCTCAGGTCCATCCCACACCATACACTGTGAAGGAGCCTCAGATCTATCCCAAACCATACAGTGTGATGGAGCCTCAGATCTATCCCACAGCATACAGTGTGCTGGCGCCTCAGATCTGCCCCACATCATACAGTGTGATGGCGCCTCAGATCTACCCCACACATCATACAGTGTGATGGCGCCTAAGATCTATCCCACACCATACAGTTTAAAGGAACAGCAGGTCTCTCTCGCATCATGCATTGTGATTAGTCTATGATCTATCCCACACCATACAGTGTGAATGAGCCTCAGGTCCATCCCACACCATACACTGTGAAGGAGCCTCAGATCCATCCCACAGCATACTGTGTAACGGAACCACAGATCTATCCAGCATCGTGCATTGTGATTAGCCTATGATCTATCCCACACCATACACTGTGAAGGAGCCTCAGATCCATCCCAAACCATACAGTGTGAAGGAGCCTCAGATCCATCCCACAGCATACTGTGTAACGGAACCACAGATCTATCCAGCATCGTGCATTGTGATTAGCCTATGATCTATCCCACACCATACAGTGTGATGGAGCCTCAGATCTACCCCACATCATACAGTGTAACGGAACCACAGATCTATCCCACATCGTGCAGTGTGAAGGAGCGAAAGAACTATTCACGCCATGCAGTGTGAAAGAGTACCATATCTGTTAAATATAAAGCAGTGTGAAGGAGCCCTAGATTTATCCCGCATCATGCAGTGTGAAGGAGCCTATATTTTTACTACATCATGCAGTGTGAGGGAGTCCCAGATGTATCCCACAGCACACACTGTGAAGGAGCCCCAGATCTATCCCACAGCACACACTGTGAAGGAGCCCCAGATGTATCCCACAGCACACACTGTGAAGGAGCCCCAGATGTATCCCACAGCACACACTGTGAAGGAGCCCCAGATCTATCCCACAGCACACACTGTGAAGGAGCCCCAGATCTATCCCATCTCAACTCACCTAGGTGTGGACGTAAATGTGAACGTAACAATATATAATTCATGTGACGGTGTTTTTTGTCCATTGGGATACGCCGGTAATGAAAGATACCGTCTCATGCCGATTTCTTTAAACGGAAAAGGGAAGTTTGCTGCACTTAATATAACGCCGATGATCTGGTAGTATAAATATCCGCCGCTGTAGGCAGACACACATTTCCCAGGAGGGCATTGCGAGATGCTACTAATTACATCTCGATTTCCAAACTTTCTGAGCAGACAGACTTTCTCCGTGGAGGGTCGGCTGACAAACTTATCTTTAATAATCACGATATGTGATTGTTGGCGTATTAGAAACTCTGCAAAGTAATGTGTCAATATTTTTGGTATTTTGTAGAGATAACGCTCGCTACGACTTGCTAAGTGATACTCTTTTAAATGAGGAAAGGTTTGGGCCTTAGAAAATATGATCATCATATTAGTAGCTTAATGCTGAAACCCGTGTCAAGCCGACAGTGTATTATTCTTATCTATTTTTGTAATGTTTCGGTTAGTTTCTACAATATAACTTCGGGCTAGTGAATGGTCAGTGCCTTGCGGACATAGTTAGCCTGTCTGACTAACGAATTTTGGAAACTCTTTCTCAAACTGTGTTGTATTGTTTCTTACTACTCGGTTCAGTAGGTCAGTGTCACCACAATGTAATTACAGCGGCAGTACACACACACACACATAGATGTACGCTTTGGGTGTGCATAGATGTGTGGCAACAACTGTGATTAAATACACACAATATATACACACACATATGTACTCTCTCTCTCTCTCTCTCTCACACACACACTCGTGTGTACAACTGAGTGGCAACATGAAATGCAATGGCAGTACAGTTGCAGTGGAATGACTGGCTAGATGGACGGACATATGATATCCACACAATGACAGGTATTATCTCGTGGGATGACAGGGCCATAATACTGGCCCCTCAGCATGTCACATTCTAGGATTTGGCTATAAGCTCCCCATCCTTCTTCATCCCGAAAGCATCACACTATCTCTACAACAACAATAATACATCCTCGAGGGCTGCTTATTGTCACATGAACTTCAGCTGAATCTGACCCGGGATAGAATAGGCCTTCAGCAACCCATGCTTGCCATGAAAGGCGACTATGCTTGTCGTAAGAGGCGACTAACGGGATCGGGTGGTCAGGATCGCTGACTTGGTTGACACATCGGTTCCCCATTGCGCAGATCAATGATCATGTTCTGGTTACTGGATTGTCTGGTCCACTGGATTTACAGGCCGCCACCATATAGCTGGAATATTGCTGACTGCAGCGTAAACCTAAACTCACCCACTCAGCTGAATCTGAAGGGCAACACTCTCATACAAACACATATAGCCACATGTGCTAACTGTAATGCAGGCAAAATACAATTTGGGTCGCAGACTTAATGGACCTTTGTTACGTTTGTGCCAAACGTTTGATGCCTGACAAGTGAATTGCTGGGGAAGTGTACGTCTGTAATAAAATGGATCACTATGTGATATATGAGGGTATATTCTTCAACATTCTTCCCCAAGCTCTGTCATCTGAAGTCGATGACAACTAAGCCCATAAACACAGTGACAGAATGGACTAGCGTAGAGGATTGCTGGCTAGACTTGGACGAGTTATCTCCCTGTACCTGTCGTATAGCAAGAACGCAAAATCTCAACCAATCCCTTGGTTGCAAGTTATACGTTCTATTGTTATTTCTTCCGGCATATCAGGAGTGCAGGCCGTTGCCTTATAGCGACAGCTAATGCCGATTTCTTAATTGATACAATAAATGAACTGAAAACTGTACACGCTAATGAAATGAGAAACGAATTCAGAGTGAACACAAAAAGCGGATGAGTGATTTCAGCACTCAGCAACATACCAGCTATATGACGGCGTTCTGCAAATAATCTGAACCAGACAATCCAATGATCAATAGCACGAGCATCGTTCTACGCACCTGGGATATGACATTATGTGTCAACCAAATCAGCAAACCTGACCACCCGATCCCGTAAGTCGCCTCTTACAAGATATAGGGTTACTGAAGATCACATCTAACCCAGGCCTTCGCGTGTCGAACACAAAGACCCTTATGTACACAGTCAATAATTGTGTTCTAACTAGTTTTACAGATCAAAGCAAGTGAATGGGAACTAAATAACATAGAAGGTAAAAAGTTAATTCGATAAAAAGTAACATTAAATGACAGAATAACAACTGTAACAAGTGAAATATAAACGAAAACCAAGTTCTATCGATAGTCAAAGAAGCTGACAACTTCTAACATGCCGTTCAAAGAAATGAAGTGTAGTTCGTAGCAATAGTATTCATATCGCTACAGCAGTAGTCAGACTTACTGGGACAGAGGGTGGATATCCTTGGCGAAAACGTGACTGCTAGTCTAAGTGCAGTCTGAGATAAGAGAGACATGTAGTTGTACCCGGAGCATGTAGTTGTCACCTAGGACTCTAGACGTACGATTGTACAATCGACTCTGCATTGCACTACCATCACTACCACCATCACTACAATTACACCATATCTACCACTACTACTACCATTACACCACTACCACTACAATTACACCATCGCTACCACTACCGCTACCATTAAATCACCAACACTATCACTACAATTACACCATCACTACCATTAAACATTAAACATTGTTGCATCACGGTATTTGACTTCCTGTTTGAAATCCCCGCAACAGTTACGTGACCTAGCGGTTTCTGACCGACAGTGTTCCTGACGTGTGGTGCACAAATAACTGTCACCGCATCGATTTTATACCTCTTTATACTGTCACTGCGTCACTTGAAATCACCTACTAAATATTATTGATTTCCGAAAATACCGTTTGAAATCCTGTCAACGTAAGCTGAAGGTATTTTATTGGATTTTGTTGCGTCTGAGACTTACATCCTGTACAAGTGCTTGCAAATGCGTTAAAGTACAAACAAGTAAAAAAAAGTCTTTTACACAATTAGGTAAATTTCTTGCAAATCAGTTTCACTCATAAAGCCGATTTTAATAAAACATCACCGTCTTTTGAAGAGGAGACAGAAAATAGCTGATGGAATAAGCTGAGGGAGACCCGGTGTGACCTAGCTTCGTTCATCACAACAATATGGACATGCTTTAAGTAAACTGTATGTTCTACAGATAAATAATAGAATGGTCTTTAAGGAAACGGTTTCCTGCGCTCATTTATCCTGAAATCGAACAGTCCAAACCTGCACCGAATAACCAGTCATCGAAGTTTGTACACATATTAAGTATTTTCTTATTGAAACAAGAAAGGTCTGAACACGTCATGCGTCGACACATACTTCTGTGGAATGTCAATCCTTTTAAACATGTTTATACATTTCGGAAAAAACAACATTTAAGGATGTCAACTTCTTTATTGCGAATGTCACGACATTTCGGAGTGTATGTTTGCTCATTCATCGTCTTTTTCGCTGCCGAGATAACAACCTCGTACCTAGAGGATTACAGCTATCATCGCCTTTTCAACGTTCCCCTGTCAGCGATAAGATCTTTCACCATACTATCTCTAGAATCAGCCCGCACTCGGAAAGCCTTCCACTAGACCCAGATTGACAGCACCAGACCTCAACTTGAACATTATTCACAATAGAAAAGTTGACGTTTGTATGCATTCCACTTCTAAATGCCCCCCAAAGATTTGACCATGCTACTAGATTCCTCACAAAAATCGTTTGGTCTTTTTAACTGCCTGGATTAATTTGTAGTACGTGACGCTCATATTTTCCCACTTCACCTTTGTACCTTTGCAAGCTTGTGTTATAATTCATCATTCATGCCTTCGAATTTATTAAACCAGTTGTTTACACGACACTATGCTTCACGTTGTGTGTTACATCCGGGACGTTGTCAATCCATGTTTGTCGTGAGGGGACAAAATCTGCAATTCAGTAGCACATGATGGGCACAATTTCGGCACAAAATTCATCCTTGCTGTAGAGCAACAGGACAGCCAATATGATGCTTCAAGATACGTGTCTCTAAATATACAGTACGCTTTCCCTATTGGGTGGAGAGATGTTTTCAACTATTAACAAAGGCTACAGAGGGTTTATATTGACGACGTGGTTTGAAGAGTAACACATTATGTCAATACAGGATGGGACGGCGAATATATTTTTTGATTCAAGGATCGGGCTTGCTTCTTTTCTCTGTAATGGGGTCATTACTGTGGGGAATATGTCACTGTCAGATGCCCAACAGAAACTGTTCGACGTAACACGTTATATCTGGGATAATGTTTTGCAGTGACTGAGCGGGGTTAGCCTGCTGACTTTGTGAGCCCAGAAGGAGTAATCCCAAATATAATGCATGTTACATTTGTCCACTTTGTTAATGTCATTGTGTACTCATGAAACAGTCTAGAAGACAAGGCACCGTCTGAATTGTACAACCAAAATGTGTCCGAACCATGAGCTTTTCTACTTGTCAGTTCTGTTGTCCACGCGTTCGTCATCTGATATGAAAGCTTATAGTCTGTTTGGAGTGAAAACGTACCGATGAATTTCATTTTAAATAAACAAGTTAATCAAAAAAAGTGAAATTATGATTGCGAAATTTACCGTGCCAATTGAACATTGAAATCTCAGAATTGTATTCAACTTAGGACAAATGTTTAACAGACGATCATAGTTCCGCTATTACTGGTTGACATTATAAAGGGGTACATGCAGTAGCTGGAATAGTGAAACAATTGCAAGTGCTGTACGTGACTAGCGTTAACTTAGACTTCAGTAGAAACCAACCCTTCATGTTCTCAGGGTCTCATTTAAAGTGACTACCCCTTGTAATACATAACAGGCATCGTCATATAAGGTTACAGTATGTTCAGTAGTAGACGATACAAGGTCAATATTATAGCGTGTTCTGCAGTAGACGATACAAGGTAAGGTTATAGTGTGTTCTGCAGTAGACGATACAAGGTAAGGTAATAGCGTGTTCTGCAGTAGACGATACAAGGTAAGGTTATACGTGTTCAGCAGTAGATGATTCAAGATAACGTGGAATGTGTTAAGCAGTAGACGATACAAAGTAAGGTTACATTGTGTTCAGCAGTAGACGATACGAAGTAAGGTTATACTGTGTTCAGCAGTAGACGATACAATGTAAAGTTATAGTGTGTTCAGCAGTAGAAGATACAATGTAAGGTTATAATGTGTTCAGTAGTAGACGATACAATATAGGTTATAGTGTGTTCAGGAGTAGAAGATACAATGTAAGGTTATAGTGTGTTCTGCAGTAGACGATACAATATAAGGTTATAGTGTGTTCTGCAGTAGACGATACAATGTAAGGTTATAGTGTGTTCAGGAGTAGACGATGCAATGTAAGGTTATAGTGTGTTCAGGAGTAGAAGATACAATGTAAGGTTATAGTGTGTTCAGGAGTAGAAGATACAATGTAAGGTTATAGTGTGTTCAGGAGTAGACGATACAAGGTAAGGTTATAGTGTGTTCAGGAGTAGACGATACAATGTAAGGTTATAGTGTGTTCAGGAGTAGAAGATACAATGTAAGGTTATAGTGTGTTCTGCAGTAGAAGATACAATGTAAGGTTATATTGTCTTCAGGAGTAGAAGATACAATGTAGGTTATAGTGTGTTCAGGAGTAGAAGATACAATGTAAGGTTATAGTGTGTTCAGGAGTAGACGATACAAGGTAAGGTTATAGTGTGTTCAGGAGTAGACGATACAAGGTAAGGTTATAGTGTGTTCAGGAGTAGAAGATACAATGTAAGGTTATAGTGTGTTCAGGAGTAGACGATACAAGGTAAGGTTATAGTGTGTTCAGGAGTAGACGATACAATATAAGGTTATAGTGTGTTCAGGAGTAGACGATACAATGTAAGGTTATAGTGTGTTCAGGAGTAGAAGATACAATGTAAGGTTGTAGTGTGTTCAGGAGTAGACGATACAATGTAAGGTTATAGTGTGTTCAGGAGTAGAAGATACAATGTAAGGTTATAGTGTGTTCAGGAGTAGACGATACAAGGTAAGGTTATAGTGTGTTCTGCAGTAGACGATACAAGGTAAGGTTATAGTGTGTTCAGGAGTAGACGATACAATATAAGGTTATAGTGTGTTCAGGAGTAGAAGATACAATGTAAGCTTATAGTGTGTTCAGGAGTAGACGATACAAGGTAAGGTTATAGTGTGTTCAGGAGTAGAAGATACAATGTAAGGTTATATTGTCTTCAGGAGTAGACGATACAATGTAAGGTTATATTGTCTTCAGGAGTAGACGATACAATGTAAGGTTATAGTGTGTTCTGCAGTAGACGATACAATGTAAGGTTATAGTGTGTTCTGCAGTAGACGATACAATGTAAGGTTATAGTGTGTTCTGCAGTAGACGATACAATATAAGGTTATAGTGTGTTCAGGAGTAGACGATACAATATAAGGTTATAGTGTGTTCAGGTGTAGAAGATACAATGTAAGGTTATAGTGTGTTCTGCAGTAGACGATACAATGTAAGCTTATAGCGTGTTCTGCAGTAGACGATACAATATAAGGTTATAGTGTGTTCAGGAGTTGAAGATACAATGTAAGGTTATAGTGTGTTCAGGTGTAGAAGATACAATGTAAGGTTATAGTGTGTTCAGGAGTAGACGATACAATGTAAGGTTATAGTGTGTTCAGGAGTAGACGATACAATGTAAGGTTATAGTGTGTTCAGGAGTAGAAGATACAATGTAAGGTTGTAGTGTGTTCTGCAGTAGAAGATACAATGTAAGGTTATAGTGTGTTCAGGAGTAGACGATACAATGTAAGGTTATAGTGTGTTCAGGTGTAGAAGGTACAATGTAAGGTTATAGTGTGTTCTGCAGTAGACGATACAATGTAAGGTTATAGTGTGTTCAGGAGTAGAAGATACAATGTAAGGTTATAGTGTGTTCAACAGTAGAGATGCAATGTAGGGTTATATTGTGTTCAGCAGTAGAAGACACAAGGTAGGGTTATAGTGCGTAGACGGAATGTTGTGTCACGTGGGACAGATCACCGCGACAAAGAGATGTAAGGAAAGGATCTTGCTATGGCCGGAGACCCCGGATACGGACATTTCACAAGGACATGAAGCAGGGTCTTCACTGACAACCATTACGTCACCGTCGCTGTACACGTTGGCATATCCACGTGTTTAGGAATTTCGCTTCCTGTAATTTCTCTTTGCTACAGAAAGCCATTGCGTAACGTCTTTTTTTCTAAATCCCACTATTTATTCATATACAGACATCTATTTGACTCCCCGGTACGTTTGGTAGTTGAACATAGTCATTTTAAATTGTCCTCAACAAAATAAAACAGACAATTATTGGCTGCAACCCTGCTTATCGTCATGGCAACTCTGCATTATAGATCAAACCCTAACAACAATCTATCGTGGGCAGCTTGAACGTCAAAGCGTCAACGACTTCCTTGATCTACCTAACGGAGTGGTTCGAATACCAACAGCTACTTCGACGTCCAATCACAACACTGAAGCTTAGTCATGAACTGTTTGCAGACATACCCTGATGAAATTAAGAATAGCCACTGCATTCAGCTGGAAAGTCCCTCCAGCGGACACAGACGCTACCGTTAGTGTTCCGTTCTGTGTCCACTATAATTAAGTCGAGGGTACAGTAACACATCACTCAAAGGGCACTTGTCATAGTGAAGTGTACTCGCCATGCGTTTGGGCGATGTTTCTGTCACGATTAAACACATATGTTTGGCTGTGACCATAGCTGTAAGTAAATTACATTGTTACGTAGCGTTTTCATTTATGACATGTATGTAGTGAGATAGCAATTTCTACATATTCGTTACTCATATTAAGTTACTGTCAGTCAGATCCAAACTGAGTGAAATGAGTAACAGATATTGTCTGTGGACATCATCCATTATGTAAACTATAGCAATAGTGTTCGCAGTATTGTCATAATTGTTACTGCAATGCGAACGCAAGCAAGTTTGTGTAATGCTACTCAGATTGAATCGTGTGTGCATGATCATTGGTAAGGATGAAAGCTTCGCCCATATCGTTAGATCGGTGTACGTGTCTCTATACTAAAATTAATACTTTGGTAAAATTTATTGCAGAAATGTCTACTTTAGAAGTGTAATAATTCAACTTTTCTATACCGATGATAAACACGCTGTACTGTACACAGATATGCAACATATGTCATATTTGGGATTTCACTTTCTCCGTATTATCAGTGTTGTATTGCTCTACAGTGTACACTCCTCACAACAGAAGGGAAGTCCCCGCGGGTTCACACATGTAGAGACCCACAGCCAATGGAGGCGTCCTTCTACATGTTGCAGGAGTTCCGGGAAGGTCTCGATATGGGCTTTAATACCGGAAAACAAGTGCATCTGTACGGAGAAAGAAGTTGCAGACTCTCTACGAGGACATCACGGAACAAGGGCAACGGGTCAGTTCCTCTATGTCCAGTCTTTTTCAATCTCAACTATGATTCACGTCGCATACCGGAACTGATTGCTGAGGCAAAATGCGCATGCGCTGCCTGCGGTGGCAACTATACCGGTCATTGCGTCTCAGTGTTTTACTATCGACCAGTGTTAGAGTTGGATGAGTCCCGGAGGTGTTACCGTCGGGTTGTGAGACAGTTTCAGAATGGATGTGTCTGTAGAACTTCGTCCCGGAGTAGACCAAACAGGAAGAGGCCCCATTCCAAGAGACACAAGACGTTCTCCTAAGATTTAGGAGCTGAATTTACTTATTACTCATGCCGTACCGACCTAGTTGTCCAAAAATAGGATGGATGTAAAAATCCTGGTTTAAGCCTAGTCGTTATTAATGTCGTATGTGAGATATCGACTGTACCCTGGTTTCACCATCACACTGATCTGCTTGACCAGAATGAGGATTTCCATAGTGTGATGTAGTCTGCATCACCGACACGAGAAGATCCGAGATAGAATAGGTCTATACGTGGGTATACGTGCCAATCCGAGAACTGGGAAACAGCGGCTTAACCCTGACAGAAGGCGTAGGGAGACATGAACTCGCGGCGCTACAGGTTCTACTACATAAGTTAGAATCAGGTCGGTTTGCAAGCAGTTTTCGAAGACAGCAGCAATGCAGGTTGAGACACCGGGAAGCTGAGATAGAATGATATTGTGAACATTTGCTATGTTTTTACATGTGCATCCATCCAGTAATTAAAACGGACCATATTTTAACTAATAAATAATAATAAATCAATACACCAAGACGTGTTTTATTGGATCTTACATGATTCATCGTGCACATATGTACACAATAATGGTTGAGGATTTAGGTGTTTCTTTTAAATAAAACCTACAGGAGAGTATCAGAAGTTGATTCTGAACACATTTTATTTTGCATACGCCATAACACCAGCTAGACAGAACAAGAAAGTCCGTGAATCATTTTACGAGAATGATCAAACAACATCTTGGAGTGATATCTTTCAGCGCTTATGTAGAGTGAGTGAGTTTAGTTTCACGCCGCACTCAGTAATATTCCAGCTATATGGCGGCGGTCTGTAAATAATCGAATCTGGACCAGACAATCCAGTGACCAACAACATGAGCAGCGATCTGCGATCTGCGCAGTGTGAAATATCTGTTATAATAAGTTCGGACTACTTCCAGTTCCAGTGACAGGGATGTTGGAAAGGACTTTACTGAGGAGAGATTAGTGCAGAAATGAGTAATACGGATTTTGTAAAGTCTTATTTGGAAAAGGCCATGGGTAAATGCCAAGTAGTGTACTATGATATTAAATTACAAAGGGCACTTTTTCAATGCTCATTTAGAAATTAGACTTAGCTTCATTACAAGCTGATGTTAAAAATGATAACTTTCATGCTGAAGCTACTGAGGATGTAGCTACCATGGAGTCACACTGTTACAGGTAGAATGGGTCGTCTCAAAAGCAACACCAGGACGGGTTAAGCAGACTATGGTTGGGGTCGGGCTGGGGGATAGAGATACCAACTAAGGTATGATAATCCCATAAGGGAATTAAAGTATGGAAGTACGCGACATGTCCTAACACATAAAACAATATCCCGTCCCGTCGATCCTCATGTGGCCATGGCACCTATATAATTTGAGACACATAATAATGCCATAATGCTTTTCCATGGGTATCATACTCGTTTACATATCTTAACATAAACTTCATGAAAGAAAGACCAGTTAGATATTGATTACATATTCAACACACATGAACAGTCACAAAATATCTTTGAGATGACCCCTTGCGCCAGTAGACAGCGCATGCATTTCATGCCACGTGAGTCGACTTTCCTTCGTCATACCTGGCTGAGCGACCCAATTGCCATCTTTAGTGTGATCTATTGTTTTCAGCAGATTTGTCTGTTTTTTCAGTTTTGCCCGATTTTACGAATAAACATGCTTTTCTGGACGTCCAGTTACGCATCCCACTGAATGCCCAGGTGGCCGAAGTCAGTTATTTCGACATATCCTATTAGCAATTGTGTTTGAGGAATATACAGTAACGGCCTTAAAATAGTTTTTCCTGTTTCCGACAGTACTTTATTACAGGGTATTCTGTTTTATGTCGGTGCTGTAAGATGTAACGTTTCTAGCTCGTGTTTGTTGATTTCGGAGAAGGTCAAGTTTCTCACTAGAGTTCGGATGCCGTTTCTGTACTTTGCTCTTGATTACATTATCCCTTTTTTCGATCCCTTGTCTATTATAGACATGTAGACATCGTCATGTGTACCTGGTCCAACTTCCAGGAGATTATGGCATAAGGGACGGAATTAAAACGTGTCACATTCAAATGACTGTCAGGTCTACAGGAAAGATTTAGTATCTTCCGTTCCTGGTTAGGGGAGTGAGTTGTTCAATCCCTTTGTAGCTCCACGTAGTCGTATTCATATATAACGCTGCATGAGTGATCGGAGAGTAAGAATGTGTTATTCCATGGCAGACTAATGCCATATCAATACACAGAATAGCTGATCACATGACTGTCTGGTCCAGACTTCAGAATTTACAGACCGCTGCCATATAGCTGGAATATTGGCGAATGTGGCGTAGAACACCAACCGACCATCTACACAGATTATGTTTGTGTTTGTGATGTTTGTGTTTGTGATGTTTGTGTTTGTGATGTTTGTGTTTGTGAGCTATCGAGTATGGTTTTAAGCCGCTTTTAGAAACATATATTCCAGCAATATGGTGGACGCACCAGAAATTGGTTTCACAAAATGTAGCCATGTGGGGAAACGAACCCGGGTCTTCAGTGTGACTAGCGAACACTTTAACCACTAGGCTACCTCCCCGCCCCTACCTCTGTCTGATGTGAATTTATCGAATACATAGGATCAACTAAAATGTTGAACTACTATAAAGAAACTTAAGACTGTGTTTTACCAAGAACATAACAGTGACATGTAGATACAAAAGCCCCGTCAGTGGCTTAGAAAGAACATCCTCCAGTGAAAGTAGCTGTGAATAGCAAATATTCAGTTGGTCGATTAACGCTGATGCAACTCATTACGGGGTCTGAGTTCCTGATATGCGACGTCTTGAAGGAGCAGGTCAAGATTAACGAGGATCAAGCAGTACATGGTGAACATGCTGTCTCTTGCTTATCGACCTTCTGTCCTTGGTGTTATCCATTGCGCAGATCGGGAGATAGTTAGATCGGGATAGAGGATAGGAACTGTATTCATCTCATTCACTTAAAGCACCGTCGCATACTCACATGGTTCTCATATATTTTAAAACCAAAATGACCATTAACGATAGTTTAAACTTTCTGTAGTAAAACATCCACGGTGGACATGATTCAGACAAGATACAGCTTTGGTCGTGATTCAGACCTGTTCCAGACTTCAACAACTAGACGTGTTATTCCTGTGTTTGTGTGAATAACGTGCCATCAGTCCGTGCACCCAGACACTGACACCCCACCCTGAACGCTCTGACTCTCCACCTGTAACAGCGTCTTCTTGCTTCCCTCTCCAACACGTTCCTGTAGTAGTAGACTGGGACACAGGCGTTAGGGGATTCATCGGTCTCATAGCGACAGTTCTCACATGCGCAGTTCACTTCGGCAATAGTTGGGGGTTCTCGGTTCGGGTCGAAGTTTAACGAGAAGTACGTGGGACAGGTGGCTCGAGTTGACTGGTTGTGTTGTGGACATCCTCTGTCTCCCTGGAGATAGGTTGACCGTCCGTTGTTGTATGACGCATCTGTCACATCTGAAATGGACGGCAGGAATTGAACAAAACTGTGAGGACTTCAGAGAAAGTCAAAATGTTGCCAACAGGGGGTAATTCCAGGCAGCAAGATTCCATTTACTGTAGGCCTGTCACTGTATTGACAAAATACATCTTAGGCTGGCGGTTTTAGTTACGGTTCACGCCGACGACATAAGTACATTCACGCAAGAGGAGCAGGATTGGATAGCCCTTTCTGCTGGGTTGTTTGACTGCAACAGGACCACCTTACCTCATTTGTCTGGTTGTGACATGACTACTCTATCTGGGATATTTGACTGTAACATAAGCACCCTACCTAGGATGTTTGACTGTAGCAAATAGGTGGACTCCTCGTTGGGTGTATGATCAGGGTCACACAGCTGGAGGCCAGTACCAGCCTGTAATCAGACACAAGACACAATGTGTACACGTCAAGGTTGTAGTACTCGTATCTGCCAATACCATCTTCTTCCAGCTACCTGTATCATTATAGCCGTGCACAAACTGTCAGTACCGTCATCGACAAACTGTTATTCCCGACATGTTGAACTGTCGATAACGTCATGGACAACCTATATTCAGTTTACCCATGACTGAATAACGTCGTGGGCAAGCTATCGTTAACGTCATGGACAAGCTATCGTTAACGTCATGGACAAATCATTGATAACGTCATGGACACACTATCGATAGCGTCATGGACAAACTATCAAGTTGTAGACCAACTTATGAGAAATATCGTTGACTCTCGCCCACTATTTCACCATAAACCTTTTCCCCGACTGTGTGTGGAGAGGGTAAGTTACCCGCAAGGGAATGAAGCGCCACGACATGATTTTGTCAGACAACTGCCGCATAGAGAAAAACAACGATTGCCAACATATTCGTTTCTTTAGAACACAAAAGTAACTTTGTCAGTGGTATATTAACGGTGGGTTCACCAGTTACCCGTTAGAGTTACTGCCCTTTATCAAAAGGAAGCATTTCAAACTTCTGAGTCGTGTTTGTTTCAGATCTACCTGCCATATTCATTGGTAACGATCCCAAAATGAAGCTTGTATGGTAGATTCGGGAAGAGTCACATGCCACACAGGTATGGACACTAATGTCAACACTGTCTTCGCCAAAGTGATTCGAGGCGATATCTCCTATGTTGGCTGCACTGAGTCTCAGCTACTGCCCTTCATTTAGCCAGGGATCTTATAATGTTGGTGAATAACCTCTGTTACTGCCCTTCATTTAGCCAGGGATCTTATACTGCTGGTAAATGACCTCTGTTACTACCCTTCATTTAGCCAGGGATCTTATACTGCTGGTAAATGACCTCTGTTACTGCCCTTCATTTAGCCAGGGATCTTATACTGCTGGTAAATGACCTCTGTTACTGCCCTTCATTTAGCCAGGGATCTTATACTGCTGGTGAATGACCTCTGTTACTGCCCTTCATTTAGCCAGGGATCTTATACTGCTGGTGAATGACCTCTGTTACTACCCTTCATTTAGCCAGGGATCTTATACTGCTGGTAAATGACCTCTGTTACTACCCTTCATTTAGCCAGGGATCTTATACTGCTGGTAAATGACCTCTGTTACTGCCCTTCATTTAGCCAGGGATCTTATACTGCTGGTGAATGACCTCTGTTACTGCCCTTCATTTAGCCAGGGATCTTATACTGCTGGTGAATGACCTCTGTTACTACCCTTCATTTAGCCAGGGATCTTATACTGCTGGTGAATGCCCCCAGGTACTAACCTCCAGTTAGACCGATATCTTGTACAGCTTGTAAATGATCCTCTGAACTTATGCAGCTGGTAAATGACCTCTGTTGCTCCCCTACAGATTCCGTTAGATGGGGGTAATATACTGTTCAATGAAAGCAAGTATCACAATTGTTTGTCAAGATTCTCTAATGTCCATTCCCTTTGCAGAGGCGACAGGCATGCGAGATCCTTCATATCTGGGTGTTTGTCCAGGCATGACAGCAACAGATTCCGCAATTGTATGTTCCTTAACCATCCGACCTACCCGTCGAATGACATGCCACGGCCAATAGCCAGCATCAGTGTGACGTTCACACTTCCATCATACAGGCGAACACCTTAGTGAGTGAGTGAGTGAGTGGACTCTAACCTTAAGTAGAAGAGTGAACAGACAGCAAGGCAACGTCAGCGTAGATGCAAGCATGTTGGCAGCCGTTAATTCTACTGTTCATCGCATGATGATGTGACTTGTTCCAATCTACTTTAATATACTGACAGAGCAGGAAGAGAAGGGGTTATGAATAACAATGTCGGGCACAAAGGAGGGACTGAGTGCATCTATCATCAATTCTACCACGTCTTCAGATAACAAAACTGAATTGTGATTGGTTAATTAAAGCCATTCAGTGGTATATAGTCACATTATATTCCTCTAGTTTCCGACACTGTATGCACTTAAAAAATATAATAACGCATGAATGGAGATAAACATGCCCCTAATTACGGCATCATTAGAATGATAATGACGGTGGATACGTCGGCTTTGGTGACGTCGTGGGAAAACATGATCAAATTAATTATTGACACAATCGATCTGTAAGATTTTGGTACTTCTGAGAAAACTCCATTCTCCTCAGTTTTAGGCCTCTTGACCTTCTGGGTTCCGCTTTCCAGGGGTTTATTTACGACTGCAGGAAATCAAGGCTGGTTTAAATATTTAATAGTCCTTTAGTTTAATCCCGGCACAGACTAAGCACCTAGAAAATGTATGTGTGTGTTTTTTAAGAAACACAACAAACAACCCGCTAATACCCTCGAATAATTGTTTATATATCAAGTAAATTTGGTTTCTCTGTGATTCATACATCCACCCAAACTGGATACATTGTATGGATAACAAATTTAATTGTTTTGGAATACCTGGATTGTACATATTTCTTTGACAGTCCTCTTTATTATGAGATTAAACAAGTAAACTGTTAGGATCATGGTAGAATGAACGAGCAATGTATTACTCAACATTTAGCAATAATCCAGCAACATCACAGCAGGGAACATTAGTTTGGTAGTTTATTTAACGACGCAATATTCCGACCAGATATTAACGGTATGTAAATAATCGAATGTGAACCAGACAATACAGTGATCAAGCAACAGCATGAGCATTGAACTACATGAGCACTGATTGAGATGTGCCAACAAGGTTAGGTAGCCTGACCGCCCGATCTCGTTATTCGCCTGTTGACGATAAGCATGGATGATCGGAGACTAATTCTAACCCAGATTATCGGGTAAGGGAACATTAGAAATAGATTCCCACTTGGTACCCATTTTGGGGATCTTGGTATGACGAGAAAACGCTCCAACCAGAAGTTTATTTACCGTTCCTATGATGATAAACCCGAAATGCATCCACTGGTGGGACCAAATTCCGTATGTACGAAGGACAACATGTGGACGTGTTAAGCTCTAAACGAAAATGATTTTATAATATTTTAACTCAGTTTAATTTAATTTAATTTAATTTAATTTAATTCAAACCCAAAACGAGGAAACTATATACGTCCTGTCAATAAACACTATGGTGTAATGCTGTAGTTCAATGTGCCGTAAGATTAGACAATTAATCAGCTAACGGGAAATTTATTGTTCTTCTCACGAATTGTGGTGCGTTTTGAGCATCCTTCTTGACGTAGTATTTATACAATTATAAATACAGGACGCACATCCAGGTGTCGGGTAACACAGTGAACAGTGCCATTCGTTAGTATTGTTTGCACCGACAGAACTGACAACCGGCGTCACGAGTTGTGACGTTCTGCACGAACATGACAGAGTGCAGCAATTTCAGGGCCAAGGTGTGCGTGTCTTCTATTAATAAATACTGGGAAACCCACTTCTTTAGTCGTACGTTTGCGTCACAGAATCAGGAAGTGAAGCTACCTGAAGTTGACATGAAAGAAGATGTTTATCAGAAACCCAGTGTCACAATTTACGTGTTGTAAGACACCTGGAAGTGAGAGTATTATGAGATATTGATTTGTGACTGTCCACTCACGCTTTTATGGCTGCATTATGAAAATATTTAATTCGTTTCTTCTTAAATGACACACTTATCTGTTGATTCGCCCGCCTTTCACATGTCATACACCCCATCTTCCGCTGCCCTTTAATCTCTCCATGTTTGTTTTAGAGGTTTTCTCTGACAATATGCTCGGCACGTATGTGACTCTGTCACCCGTCACCCACCAACCTGACCACGTGACAGCACCTGTGAAGACACAGACGTTGCAATAATCTGTAGCAAGGTGGGCCGTGTTGTCGTGCATTTTTAGCGATAGCGGCTTTTGACACTGGTGGGTTTATGACAACTCTGGAAATTTGAATGAAGCAGGAATGTTGAACTTTCACCTGTATACCAGAGTTCGCACAGTGGACGTTTACGCTCACGACAGACAGCGACCAATCACAAATCAGCTTCTACTCTACGCATCTGTCGCAAACTGAGGCAAACTTACGACTTCGTTTGTTCAAAGCAATTAACAGCAGAAAATTAACAGGAATGTCTACTTTATAATAATTTACTCGAATACGTACACTTCGTAAGTAACGTATATGGATATGTGCTCCATAATTATTTACTTAAATACGCACACTTCGTAAGTAAAGTATATAGATATGTGCTCCATAATTATTTACTTAAATACGTACACTTCGTAAGTGACGCATATGGATATGTGCTGCATAATTATTTACTTAACTACGTACACTTCGTAAGTAAAGTACATGGATGTATATTTATAATGATTTACTTGACTCCGTCACTTAGTAAGTAACGCGCATGAATATGTACAATGATTTATTTGAATAAGTACATTTCGGAAAAAAACGTACATATGAATATGCGCTGTATAATTATTTACATGAATCTGTACAGTTCGTAAGTACCGTACATATGGATATGTGTTTGATAATGATCTGTTTGATTGCGTACACTTTGCAAGTAACAAGCGTGGATGAGTATAATGATTTACTTGAATCCGCACACTTCGCAAATGATGTGCATGGATGTGAATAACGATTTACTTTAATCCGTCCACTTCGTAAGTACCGTACACATGGATATGTGATTCATAATGATCTAAGACACCTCGCAAGTAACGTACTTTGACGTGTACATTATAATGGTTTACATGAATAAGAACATCAACGTGAGTAACGTGCATGGATGTGTACTTTAATACGAATATACTTACGTAAGGTAAATGCGGCTATCTTTTCTGAATTTTCTTATATGTGTACTTATAACTGACTGTAATCATACTCATATTATTGATTATAAACATTTTTGGTGTGGGCTGATTATACATGAACGTCCTCTGTGTCTGTTTACTCAACGTGTGTTCACTCAAGCCTTGTGTTGTTGTGTTAGTTGGTTGTACACACTGATTCCCCTGCCCAACATGCAGATTCCTTTCGTTTTAATATAATGAACTGATGTTCAGTTTATGACGTCTGCATTGAAAAATGAAGTGTGTTTGGAGTTACACATCGGACTGAGTTATGTGGACAAGCTAAACAGTAAATGGAGACTGATATTGTCACCTGTCCTTATAAACCCTCCTTTCTGAGGTTTTCAGATTTCATGCGGTGCTTCCCTGTTTGTGATGCTAATTTCCTGTGTAGCTGTTTGTCGGATTCCTCTTGTGATGTATTGTCAATCTTATGTTCCTTCCCTATAGAGAGATATAAATGCACACCCCATACACTCTGCCTCATCAGCCGTGAGCTCAACTCAATCCTGGTTGAAATATGAAACAACGAACAGTGTTGGCTCTATTCGTAAGTCTTTTTATATTTTAGACATACTGACATTTTTAAACAGTTATTAGTAGCTGCCTTGTTGATAATCTAATTTTATAATCAGTATGAACATTGTATATTCCGCGGGATTCGAACTTTGGACCTTTGTGGCGACAGAAGACGAACGCCTTATCCACAAAACAGCTAGGCTCCTGCCCAACACAATTGGATGGAGTAACGTGTTCCTAGCATCTTTACATTGATCGACGCCTTTACCGTGGCTAGACTAGCGGGGTCGAAGTCTTAACAAGGTCCATTTAGGGGGCCATAACGGGCCATAACAGCGGGGATCGATGTCTTTACAGGGACCATAGTAGCGGGTCGATGTCTTCACGGGGTTCAACATCAATGGTCAGAGTATTTGCCTATGAACTCTTCACAACCTAAACTGTCATAGATTCAATCCATTTTTTCCGTGTTCTAGGTACTAACAGTATGCGCTCATATCTGTGACTGCAAGAAACGAACATGTACCGTAGGACCAGAACCGAACACGGAGGAGTCGATGTACTTGATACCGGAGTTGAGAAACTTTCCGAATCCCGCAGATGTACGGACCCAGCGAACAATGAAGCTTGACTCAACTAACAGAGGATGCCCCTATCAAAATCACACACAACAGCACTGCCCTCATTTTTACGTCATAAGTTTCAATCGGAACCGGATACCGACCGTTTTGTACCACGCTCGCTGCGCATGTCGCACGTGCACGTTTGGTCAGTGTCAGGGTGTGATGTATTACAGATACGTCTTGGAGAAGAACCCATGGAATAGATGTTACACGTGGAAACTGCGCGGATACCCCGTAGCATGCCGTTGTGTTCGTGCTACCATGGTGACAGACAGAATTACGCCAACGCACGACTACTGAAAGAGGGAATTTGGCAGAAATTAGCTTCGAAAAGAAATTTCAAGTAGAGGCAGTTTATGAAGTGCAGCGCAAAAGTGACGTCGTCCTTGTGCATGTAGCTACCTTGTCAAATATACTTCGTACTATTAACTGTCAAAGACAGTATTCATTCTTTCTTTGTGAACATAACATACATTGTTTCTTAGTAGAACACAATATTTTTCTCTTTCTTTCCCGTGAAGATCCGGGATAGAATAGGCCTTCACCAACCCATGCTTGCCATAAAAGGCGACTGTGCTTGTCGTAAGAGGCGACAAACGGGTCAGACTGACCTCGGCTCCCAGTGACGCAGATGGATGCTCATGCTGTTTATCACTTGATTGTCTGGTCCAGACTCAGTTATTTACAGACCGCCGCCATATAGCTGGAATATTGCTGAGTGCGGTGCAAAACTCACTCACTCACTCTTCTCTTTCGTCCGCGACAACACATAACCTTACTTTGTTAGACATAATGCACATCCCTTTGTAAAACGCGCACATTTTTACTTTCTCGTCGGCTAATCATAATATAACAATATTCCTACTATGCTAAAATATGCATGTCCAATCAGTTCGAATTGCTATAGCTTCCTGGTTTATGTCAAGCAGAGCATTGATCCGTATTTTGTCAAATAATTTTACACAGGCGATCCCATACATTAATTTTATACCGGGCATACCTTCCTTCTGTATCAAACATACCTTCCTTCTGTATCAAACATACCTTCCTTCTGTATCAAACATACCTTCCTTCTGTATCAAACATACATTCCTTCTGTATCAAACATACCTTCCTTCTGTATCAAACATACCTTCCTTCTGTATCAAACATACCTTCCTTCTGTATCAAACATACCTTCCTTCTGTATCAAACATACCTTCCTTCTGTATCAAACATACCTTCCTTCTGTATCAAACATCCATGATTCCATGTATATGAAAAGCACATTCCTTCTGTATCAAACATACACTGAGTTTGTATCAAACAAACATTCAAACATGCATGATTCCTTGTATGAAACAAAGCATCCTTCTGTATCAAACATTCAGGATACCTTATGAATCAAACATACATTTCTACTATGCTAGAAAGTTTCTGGTTTGTCAAGCATATATGCCAAATTAGTCAAAATATGTATTCCTCCTTTGTCAAACCTACCTATTCCTACTTTGTGAAATATCCCTAGTTTGTGAAAGTTGAAGAATAGGGTCAACACCATTTTCCATTTGAGAAGAAACGTCTAGCAAGAGATAGTTGTGCCATTCCGATAATGCCGATAATGTTCATCAGTCCCTACAAGTAGTGATGACACCACTAAATACATGCAAAGTTTGACCCCTGTCTTGACTAACAAGGCTACAAGCCACCTTACTGTCCCTGTCTTGACTAACATTACTTCAGGCCACCTTACTGTCGATGTCTTGAGTAACAAGGCTACAAGCCACCTTACTGTCCCTGTCTTGACTAACATTACTTCAGGCCACCTTACTGTCGATGTCTTGAGTAACAAGGCTACAAGCCACCTTACTGTCCCTGTCTTGACTAACATTACTTAAGGCCACCTTACTGTCGATGTCTTGAGTAACAAGGCTACAGGCCACCTTACTGTCCCTGTCTTGACTAACAAGGCTTCAGGCCACCTTACTGTCCCTGTCTTGACTAACAAGGGTACAGGTCACCTTACTGTCCCTGTCTTGACTAACAGTACTTCAGGCCACCTTACTATCCCTGTCTTGACTAACAACACTGCATGCCATCTCACACTCCCTGTCCTGAGTATCTTGACGTACTGTAGATGAATATCACGTCCTACAAGTGTGCGAAGGTCTAAGGAGCCATTATATCCTATCTAAGTATACGTCCTAGCTTACAGTTTACACATTTTGCATACTAATATCAACATAATATGCTCAGCTTCTATAGAACGTGACTAGGTTCGTACATCAAGCCCTGTCAAAGCTTTAACGTCCATGTAACACTCTCCAGCTACATTTGCTTATACTTGCATCAATGGCCCTATACCATTAGTTCAGAAATAAAGTAACCCAGGGTTTTGTAGTTATGGTTTTGCTGTGGGTTTAGATTACGGTACCATTGAGAACCAACTTGAAACAAAGTCTGACAGTGCACGTTCTCAATCTCAACTCGCTACGCCTCACTCACGAGTTGTAAACAGATATACAGATGGCATCCGGAAATCGGGTATGATTTCATATATGCAGCGATCCGTGATCGACGGCCCCCTGCTGTGCCACCCTTTAGACATGGTTATAGTTTAAACAGGTGACAGTGGTCGCTGGCTAGTGCCTGGTTTCAGACACATCCCGATTAACTTGGTACTTCTACCACAACCATAGTCTGATTAAATCCAAGGTTAGGCTAGCGGATGTGGATAACGCAAGGAAGAATGGCAGGTCTGTTCTGCTTGAATAGTTTACCTTCATTTTTCTGTTTGCAGTGCGAATGCAAAGTGTGCCAGTCAGGATGACAAAGGACATGCTCATCGTGCACGTATCGTAAATGCTCACCTCCAACATAAACTTGACAGGGAGAGAATGGCCGCTGATTACGGTAGAACTTGACAGGGAGAGATAAGCCATGGTAGATGAACTTGACAGGGATATGATGCCGACCGAGAGAGATGAACTTGACAGGGAGAGATATGCCGCCGACCACGAGAGATGAACTTGACAAGGAGAGATAGGCCGCCTACCACGAGAGATGAACTTGACTGACAGAGACAGGCCGCCGACTGCAGTAGATGAACTTGACAGACAGAGACAGGCCGCCGACTGCAGTAGATGAACTTGACAGACAGAGATAGGTCGCCGACTATATTAGATGACCTTGACAAGGGGAGATAGGCCACCGACTACATTAGATAAACTTGACAAGGAGAGATAGGCCGCCGACTACGAGAGATGAACTTCACAGGGAGAGATAGGTCGCCGACTACTTTAGATGAACTTGACAAGGAGAGATATGCCGCCGACTGCAGTAGATGAACTTGACAGACAGAGATAGGCCGCCGACTACAGTAGATGAACAGTAGAGACAGATATGCAGCCGACCACGGTAGGGAAACTTGACAGAGAGAGATAAGCAACTTGACATGGAGATATAAGCAAGGGACTGCAAGAGTAGTCCCTCAAGTCGAGCTAAGAAGACTCATGAATGGTATGTTTAATCAGTTCACAAGTATTTGACAAGTCGTATTATCACTACAGATCAATTTCTGTGGCGGTATTATCACTAGTGACCCAATACCGTCAACACACCCATCTTAACTTCTTGATCGTCATGACATACTTCACTTCCAAGGTAAAAGTGATTCTAATTCGTTCACTATTGGTTAAAACTAATGTTTGTTGAAATAATGGACTTTGGAATTACTTAGTTGCAATTAATATTTATCTCCTACCTAATTTAAGAATATAGAAAGGATATTAATAATATCCGCTGTGCGACGACTCTGCTTCCTTGTGTGTGTACACTCGGTGACCAATGCCGGCGACAACACCAGCTGCTTCCTTGCGTGTGTACACTCGGTGACCAATGCCGGCGACAACACCAGCTGCTTCCGTGTACAGAGTCAATATCCTTGTTCCATCGAAGAGATAAGCTAATGGGTATTTTGATATCGAACACTATCGATAAATTCAGATCGACGTTCATTGACAATGCCAAATGTTATTAGTAACTGTTATATATGAGATCATCCTGAAAGGCTGCCTGGTATGACATATTCCGGAACTATTTCCAGTATGGCAGTGATCTTCTCCAATCAACGCTGTGCCATTTACAGAGTATTGCTAAACACCCGTTGTCCATCATATTTGTGTTTAACCTACACCACTTAGATAAAAATAGATATAGATATTAACCCATGCGCCCGGGTTATACAGATATATACACAAGGAGGTTGTACTTCCGATAGAGTCTCTCTGCATATATATCTGTGTCAGTCTGTGAGTTACCGAGTAGTGTCTAATACTGACGTACGAAGCTGACCGCCTTGGCACAGACTGACTGCTAACCAACACCATGATGCCGTACCACACGTTACTGCTGCTAGTGTCAAGTTGTTTGGTTTGTTATTAGTCTCCCTCAGTATCCTCCTGAACCCCACATCATGTTTATTACGTGTCTTGGCTGCATAACGTCATTCCCGTGCGTCGTATATAAGTGGGTAGAGTCAGTTTCCTCCCACGTTAAGTACATGCGCTTTGCGTTTAAATACCGACCAAAGTGATAAATGTTTGACAGTAGCATACGTTTGAAGACGAATGAGAGAATCTACTGCTTTTAAATACATATTTTCATTTTCTGATTCCAGCTCCCCCAGTATCGCAGCGAAAAGTCCCCCAGGCTGTGCAACCAAAAGGATGTAGACGACGTTGCGGACGAGACCTTCTATCTTGTGACTGGCTACCGATCGGGTGAGATTAATATTGTCATACATTTCTGTTTGGACTCCGTCATCTGGACGGTGGTGTGCGGCCCTGTACAAAGAGCACAAGTCACGATTGAAATGAAGTTAAGCAGCGTTGGTCGTGACTTGTGAACGTATTTGGGAACTCGACAGTCCAACTATGAAGCATGTAATACACCTTAGACACAGTGAATGAGTACCCGGTGGGATGGGATGAGATGGTCACAATACTGTTAGCCTTCGGCCCTGGCTTTATTTTTCGTTTTTCATAAGATCATATTACGGCTTGTTTGCATATTACAGTCCATACAGAATTTGGAGATCATGGACAATACGCGTGAAAGTTTGGTATTTGTACCTACTATTACTTGGATGATCCCTTAATACTAACCCTTGCTGAAATCACAGCATTAGCTACAACTACCAAATATCTTAAGTAGGGGCCCAGTAGGATTAATGCTGTGTAATCTCTGATTCCAGATACATTAATAAAACCAAAGCAAAAATAATATTACCTGAAAAGGATCGATATTGAGATGGGAAATTCAGACTAACAAAATCTCGACTTGCTTCATTAAGGGGTTTAGTCCTGCAAATAATGTGGTTCATGGACTACGCGACACACAATAGTGGCAAATACTGTAGTCGAAGTTTAATGTGGAGTGCCAAATGGGATGTCCCGCTTTTTGAACTTGGGATGGAATGTAACACTTTGCTTGCGATAGCGGACCGACTGCGTCCGTTGTTGTCTTGTCTGTGTGCTGTTTAACGTCATCCTCTACAATATCATTTGTTCGTAGATGTAGGCTTTCGGAGGGATGCAGACGACAAAGTAGCAGATTTGACGTACAACAAGAGATGTCCTTCTCGTGGAAGTATCAATGCATCAACATGCCCGAGTTACCAAGTCATGAACTTCAACCCATACCGACTCCCAGCCGTGGTTGTGGAGGCAAGATGTTCGTGTGAGACATGCCTCAGTGTAGATGGAGTATCTCACAACATCTGTAGACCCGTCTACTACCATCGGGCCGTGATGGAGGTGCCGCCATCTCGCCGGCAAGGGAGACAACCCTGCTATGCCCGCGTTATGAGAAGGTTTACTGTTGGTTGTCACTGTGCGTTGACACATCGAGAGAAGAAAACCAATACTGTAACTCCCATGTAACCGTCTTCACCAGTGTCACCGTATTGATCTCTTGATTTAATGTGGTTTTGCTCTTAAAATGATTCGGCTAATATGGCTACCTCCTAATCCGAATACTTTTCATTCTAAACTCAATGAATTAAGGCACAGGATTTTTACATATGTGTGGTCTCTCTCTCTCTCTCATATATATATATATGCAATAACATTTATGTGTGGTCTCTCTCTCTCTCTCATATATATACAATATTAATTTCACTTTTTCGGATTTACCGTTTTGTTGAAAAGTGAAACTCTCTGCAAACAGTCTATAGTTTTGTACAGACAAGAGGTGTTAACAGGTGTCAAACGTATCCCTTTGTCTCAAACAGCTAGTCCACCCTTTGCAGAAGTCTGCAGGTCAGATGTACGTGTTTTGGTGTTTTGTGTTTGGGTGAGGTGATGAAAGTGTACTACCTGCTTCCATGATTCAAGATCGCTGTTCTTTTTTATGTCGATCATTACTTAATTCTTGTAGTTAGACTGTGGAGAACAGCATCAGACTAACTGACTGTACGTAAACCATATTGGTTGGATCCACATAATCACTGACTGTTCGTAAACGATATTGGTTGGATCTACAAAATCACTGACTGTACGTAAACTGTTTGATTGGATCTACATAATCACTGACTGTATGTAAACCATATTGGTTGGATCTGTGTAATCACTGACTGTACGTGAACCATATTGGTTGGATCTACGTAAATGATAGTCAGTAAACGTTGTTCATGAGTCTATATGTTGTTGGACACGAGACGACAGAAATTTGTGAAGCGTTGTGTGGAAGTGTTGGCTGGAAGCGTTGTGTGGAAGAGTTATGTACACGTGTTGTATGAACGTGTTGTGTGACCGTGGTGTGTGGAAGTGTTGGCTGGAGGTGTTGTGTGGAAGTGTTATGTACACGTGTTGTATGAACGTGTTGTGTGACCGTGTTGTGTAAGTGGACGTGCGTGTCTGTGTGTACTGCATGTGTATCAGTGTTGGAATGTGTACATGTTATTACCTTTAACCTTATGTACAAGTTAACATGCATTTCACGACTAACGTTGAAATAAAGGCTGATGTATCCCAGTGTACAATGTATCCTTGACTTATTGTTACCTGCAACATATGTCATATTTGGGATTTCACTTTCTCAGTAAAGTACAAATTCTAGTACTTTTTGTGGTTGAGTCCCATCCGGGATTCGAACCCGCACCCTCAGAGTCAGGCACCTAATCGCCAGCACACAAAGTCAGCCGCCTAACCCGCTCAGCCACCGCGACTTCCACACAAATGAAAGTCGGACAACTGGTAGTCTAGATTGCGTACTTTGTGTACCCCTCTGATGAGTGTGAATAGGCACGGCTCCCACGGCCGAAAGCTATGATTGAGGGTGCGGGTTCGAATCCCGGATGGGACTCAACCACAAAAAGTACTAGAATTTGTACTTTACTGAGAAAGTGAAATCCCAAATATGACATATGTTGCATTTGACCACTTTCTAAATGGCATCGTGTAATCATTATTGTTACCTGCCCGATGACTGGTTTATACATGACACACAGAAGTAACGAGTACACCTGTGTACATAATCTACATGGATAGGAACATACGATATATTGTTCGAAATCGGCATTTATTCAGAATGACATACCTTCGTGTATGCTCGTGAACACACGCACACGTACATACACACACACGCACATACATACACACGCACATACACACACACGCACATACACACACACGCACATACACACACACGCACACAGACACACACACGCACATACACACACACGCACATACACACACGCACATACACACACACACGCACATACACACACACGCATATACACACACACACACGCACATACACACACACGCACATACACACACACGCACATACACACACGCACATACACACACACGCACACACAGACACACACACGCACACACACGCACACACAGACACACACACGCACACACAGACACACACGCACACACAGACACACATGCACGCACACACACATTTTGTTCCTTCCTTCAAGCATTCATTCATTCCACAACTGGGACTGTCATCTGGTTTATCTTTTCCTCCTGCAGCAAAGTGACCGTTCAGCACTCCATCGATATTTCTTTCGCGTCTGTGCGTCAACAAGTAAATGAGAATCCAATAAAGTAACTTCAAACCATACATAGTACATGTATTGTCCCAGTAACCACCTGGCCAGTCGAGACGTTGTGCACGATGTTCACGCCGGAGTTACCCACGGGCAATCAATCAGTCAATCTCTTACAGAGTAAGTAATACTTTCACATGACATGGTTATGCTGAGCTCATCATCCCAAGACACATGGGTATCCTATGTTTAAAGATCTGATACATTTTAGCCAAACCAATGCACATATCTTTTTCAGTTTGTTCTTCCAAAAAAGAATATGTATTTATTCTCTTAAAAAAGATATTGTCAAAGACCGTCCTCATTTAGGCATATATTGTGTATGTATCGGTCGATATTGTTAGGCTCCAAGTTGTTTCTATGGGCAAATCCATCCATGTGAAAATACAACAGTTGAAATGTCCGTTGACTGTTACATTTGTTCGATCATATCATTCAACGGACACGAACACACACGTTTAAAGATGTGCGGCTTGGGAAAGTCAGATCTGACTGCAAGAGTTCAGCTGAAATACTGCATATACTTATATTTAAGCAATCATCCTTCACGGTTAATGGAGATCTTGAAAGATAGCCACTGGACATAAGAGATAAGATAACGCTACGGTGTCCCAATGGAAATTCACATTACACAGCTAATTAACAGCAAGATAATAAAATAAAATAAATGACTGTGATGTGTATACATTACAAAACTGGAACACTTGTCGGTATAACAACGGAACTATTAGGAAGACGGCGGGACATTAGCATAATGATGGATAACATGGCATGTAAAATGTTGTATAAACTTAGTTAAAACAAATAAAAGCAGAATAATCTGTATATGTTTGTTTTCAGTATTGACAGCATTGACGTAAATGACAGTTGCCATTTAGTATTTTATATTGTGTTCTGATTTCCGGGTAATCGATGTAGTTGTGGGTACCTGGAGCATTGAATATGCGTCATGCGTCTCAGTGAGAACTACCCAACATCCATCGTACATTCTACTATCACATACCAACATGTAACACAAGCATTTCTGTTATCTGAAGCCTGCCACATGTATCACATACATCGACGTTCTCTGGTTCACATGTCCTCATTTGGACCAGAATACTATGTCCTCTTGGGAGTTACCCAACGGGTTGTTACGTGACCAAGGTCACGTGCAGGCCCATACTTGTGGCTAAGTTAGTCAGACTGAATAAAGGGAAACACGCGGATGCAATTTGCAGACTCAATCATTGGGTTTCATTGATACGTTTGTCTAAATTGATTGAGCTTATTACTCAACCTAAGGACATTACTCTGTAATTTCCCGTTAAGTACAATGACACAATAGTGCACGCTGGGGAGTTACCCGGATGACACCTCATTGGTGGCTGAAATGTCACTTTGCTTTTCTATTCAGGAACGTGGGAACAAACAATGGGGCGTGGTCCTCCGTGTGTTGCTTGAATGTGAAGGTCAATAGGAGCGACAGCTCATTTGTTAATCGAATCTGGACCACATAATCCAGTGAATCAGAATGTTTGGAGAGGCTGATTGACTATCTGATTCGATCCTAGTGGTTGCGAAGGAAGGTGCACGTGGTGGAGATGAATGCCCACTTTTTAACGTTACAGTGTGCATCCCGACCAATCACACTACGGCGAGAGGGTACACAACTTCAAATCTAACCGTCCTCGCGGGTGGAGTGAGTGAGTGAGTTTAGGTTTACGCCGCACTGAGCAAGGCTCCATCTATATGGCGGCGGTCTGGAAATAATCGAGTCTGGACCAAACAATCCAGTGATCAACAACATCGATCTGCGCAATCTGGAACCGATGACATGTGTCAACCCAGTCAGCTAGCCTGACCACCCGATCCCGTTAGTCGCCTCTTACGACAAGCATAGTCGCCTTTTATGGCAAGCATGGGTTGCTGAAGGCCTATTCTACCCCGGGACCTTCACGGGTCCCTCGCGGGTGGAACAGGTTTTGATCCAATCGCGGCATTGCTGTGTATAAACAGCCTCGCCGGTCAAACCACAAAAATACAATACGCAGAATCAGTACAGAGTTTACGCCGACGGCCCTTTATTTAAAAAGATCTGGGATAAGTCGGAAGAAGAAGAAGAAGAAGAAGATCTGAAGTTTATTCTCATAAATCACATGAAGTGACACAGAGAACATACAAATGATTTACAATATGTACAGTATGGTTTGTGTCAAGAGACAGGCAATATCCCTCTCAAACCAGCCATGTGTGATAATGGAAATTGCAGGTATCTACATTTAACTACAGGTATCTGAAAGTAACAATATGTAACTGTAGCTATCTACGTGGTAGCTTCAGGTATCTACAGGTACTTATAGATATCTACAGGCATCTACAGGCAACATATGGTATCTACAGGTATCACAGGCACCTTCAAGTATCTGCTGGTGTTTACAGGTAACTTCGGGTATCTACAGGTAACTTCAGATATCTGCAGGTATCTGCAGGCAACTTCTGGTGTCTACAGGTAATTATAGGTATCTACTGGTATTTGCAGTTAACCTAAGTTATTTCTAGTTATCTACAGGTATTTACAGATAACTTCAGGTATCTAAAGGTAACTTCAGAATCAAACGTAAATTATTGATAATCTGCTCCCGGTGAAACCGAGTATTGCTTAGAAGGAAGCATGCTGTGACGGAAGAGGTGGAGGATGTGCGTCGTTACAGATGTAGTGTTACGATGTTACGTCCCCCGTGGGAAAATACTTTCTCACTATCGATGTTTAGTTTTTGGAATGACGTCAGGAAAGGACACAGTGGATTCCAGCTACAGTCGTGCCCTGCTTCCGTAGCTCTTTACATGTTTTGAGTTGAAGATAATCTGCATGGTTGTGGGGTCTTTATGGTATTGCAGTGTTGTATATCAGTGTCAGATACACATAACTATAGCTTTTCATTATGATTTTTCATAATACAATATTAACGATGTATAGAACTATCGTTAATTGTGAAGTTTCATATTGATTATAATATTGGCTTAAAATAAAATTTTATACGGTTTGTTTATGGAGATAGTCCATAATAATGACGCATATTGATTTGATTTTATAATGATGGTTTATTTACAATAAACATAGTAAAAGCCACGATTCCAACGTGAGATAAGATACACTTATTCACGAAATACTCGTAGAACATGGTGAATGGTGCCTTCCCAACTCAGCTTTGTTTTGTATGCACAGCAAATCTCCAGACGCGACACTCGCAATGTCAACTTCTTGCACAGCCTTGAGTAATGAAATCAAGTATTATTATAAAGAGAACATGAGTTCGTTTTACAAATTTCAGTTATTTTTCATTTATTTTTATTCTGATAATAACTCCCCACACTCAGCCCACATATAACTGACAATGAACTCTTGATGGCCTGAATATCGATCACATAAAGTAGCAAATGTTGGACAATCGTGATAGAGGCATACTTTCTTGAACCGACATATTATGATTTCGAAAGTTGAACTGCAGACACAAAACTGGACTATTGCTGTGTGCGTTATTACATGACAATCACACAAACCTTTTTTTTACAAATTGTTATATTCACTGTCAGCGATGTTCTTATTACTGCGTCACCACATATGAGGAACTATGCATCATAAATCTATTAATAGAATGTTTGCTAAATACCATGCCCGTGACACAAGCTAAGGTGCGACGTGAACATGGTTACAATGGATGGTCCAGTGGGACCCTGATGTCGCCCGTGGGGTAGATCTTAAACCACGACGGAAAGTTATGTCTCTTGTTCTTGGAAGTGTTTTATTAGCATCACTGATTATCTGACCTAGGGCCCTGGTTACCTGACCTCGGGCAATTATTTCTATCAATAGAAACCCAATGAAATTGTATTTATTTGGATAATCTTTATCCTGCCTAATACATCACAGGCGTATTAAACAAGTTACCCTCATGGTGTAAGCCATTTAATCACCCTCACTACAGTAGTAATTTAAACATAATCAATAAATTTTACTTTAAATAAACTTTGCCTAGGTGATTAACCTATGCATGCGGGACATGGTGTATCAGTATATGGCGTATCAATATATCGCCTTACGTACTGGAAAACGGCGGGAGCTGGTCACACATGAACACGGCAGGTATCTCGGGAATCACCTAATCAATGATTCTATAAATAGACCATCCGACGCCCCATTGCTCAACATACCGTTATACAGAAAACTTATAGCCAATCACAGTCGACTTCAGATCCTCACGTCGGTCAAGAAGTAACTAGCTTTCCGTTAGAGGAAGTAGAATACTTCTTGCTTGTTTTTGATTTGTGCAGTGACGTGTGTTATTCCTGGACGGGTGCATAAAACGCGTGCCATGTTAGAAATGTCATCATTACTCCTTACGAGCTCAATGGCCATGGACGGTCGTGTATTTACATTGCTGATATTGGTAAGATGATGTACAGCCATCTATATTTAAACAGAGCAATCTCCTGGTTGTCGCCATCACTAGCCGCTGCATAGTTAACACTGAAAAGGAGTCCAGTGAGATTTAGAACAAGAGAAAGTATAGACTTGCTACACTTAGGCTTGCGCATTGCAGGGTAGCTGGTCAGTATAGAAAATAATGAGGTTAGGGACTGTGGGACAGGCTACCTTTTTCGATGTACTGTCGATAAGTGAGTTAGTGAATGGGTTTTAGCACTGTCCAATCATGTGAAAAATCTCCCGGACCTTATTGGTCCAGAGGTGACTATCGACCGCTCATTTAAAGTGGGGGTCATACCTCAACAAGACTTCCTGTTGTAAATTAAACTGTAAACCGCGTCTCTGGAAGCTTGTACTGAAATGTGTATTCGGATCACGTGGCTGCTCTTTCCCTCAACATCGACCCCCCAGTGCGTTCTTTGTTTACGTCTGATCAGTGCTTTGCAGGAATTTCTATGCATGTTCTTATCTCCTGAAAATTGAGCTCTTGTTTGTATGAACATGGCGTAACGTAATTCATGCCATACACTGAGGGGAAAAAAGGATCACAGTATAGCACAAGTGTTCGCTTATTGTTTTTCCGGTTAGTTTTTCACAAACTAGCTTGCGAAGAAACCTATAAAAAAAGGAACGAATGATCTTTCATGTGATCCATGAATTTTTTCCACTGTATATTTGACTGTCCACAAGGCTGAGAGTCGGTGGAGTGTCTTCTTTATTATACAGGTCTCTCGTCATATCGTCCTGGGTTTATTTCACCTCATATCCGTGGGCGGATTAACTCATTGCGGTAGCTGAACAATGCCAATTTGTGTTCATGCTAGAAGCGTCCATTAACATGAATGTATTCATCCACAGCTGATGACGCTCGCTTCCTGTCGGAACCGCAGAAGACATTATGGCCGCCGTCAATACAGGACCCCAGACATTTGCGATGATTCAATGGTCTTACATACCGATGAAAGCATGTACCTCCTCCCAGCGTTGCGGGAACACAAGTCCAAAGCCCTAACTAGCTCACCGTCACAGCAGACGATGACGTTAAATACCTCCACTGACGTCAACTGCGCGGAGGGATATGCCACGTTGCAGGTGAAGAGGACATGTCCGCATTACTTTATCTTGAACTTTGACCCTGATCGGATACCATCCACCATCTTCGAGGCTCGCTGCTCATGCGCGAACTGTTTGTCTGAGCGGGCCCCGAACCCTAGACGGTGTTCGCCCGTGTATGTGTATCGCGACGTCCTGATCAGACGGAGGAAGGTGGGACCACACGACACCAGGTGTTACGAACACCACTTGAAGGCGTTTGGTGTTGGGTGTCACTGTATTGGACATGCATCTAATCCTCAGCTAAACGAAAGAACATCGGAATAATTTCTTCCGACCTATTATGGGACAAGTTGCAATGCTTGTAATCCTTGACGCCGAACCTCATGTATACCGGGTTCTTGTTTGCGAATGAGTGTTTTGTGTCCACAGGTCACCGAGAGGTCAAGATTCGGTGTTTCATGTGGATAAACTGGCATTTAATTTCTTCGGCGTTACTCCACATCAAACTGTGCAGTGTTCGTTATTTATTTTGATGAGTATATGAGTCTTCTGATGATTGATAGTCAATATCTACCGACCTATCCTATTTGTTCCGTCCCCACTTTGTATACCCACTTCTTGTTTAGTGTAACATAAGTCACTGCCATGCCATGTTACGTTGTGCTATTTATTCAAAAGGTATTCTGCAATGTACTGCCGCTATGGCGTGTGGTGGTCGTGGTGTCTCACTGACCCAGCGAGAAAAAGGTGAATTGTCACAGCTTGGTCCAAGGGAGGTAATTGGGGTGGATATGTCTGGGGGATGTGCTGGGGACCGAAAACTCATTTTTTTTGCCACTGCTCTCTGACATATTGATGGGTGAATGGTTACCACACATCAAGCCCTCTCACACACGATTTGAAGGAACTACAGTACATTGTTTCAGTGGATTGTAGCGTAAATTAGGCAACTGTGGGGCGGGTAGAGGGGTTATCGGGACAAGGTGGACTGTGGGTGGGTAGAGGGGTTGTCGGGACACGTTGGGCTGTGGGGTGGGTAGAGGGGTTTTCGGTACAAGTTGGGCTGTTGGGGTGGGTAGAGGGGTTTATCGGTACAAGTTGGACTGTGGGGTGGGTAGAGGGGTTGTCGGGACACGTTGGGCTGTTGGGGTGGGTAGAGGGGTTGTCGGTACAAGTTCGACTGTGGAGTGGGTAGAGGGGTTGTCGGGACACGTTGGGCTGTTGGGGCGGGTAGAGGGGTTGTCGGTACAAGTTGGACTGTGGAGTGGGTAGAGGGGTTGTCGGGACAAGGTGGACTCTGAGGTGGGTAGAGGGGTTGTCGGGACAAGGTGGACTGTGAGGTCGGTAGAGGGGTTGTCGGGACAAGGTGGACTGTGAGGTCGGTAGAGGGGTTGTCGGGACAAGTTGGACTGTGGGGTGGGTAGAGGGGTTGTCGGTACAAGTTGGGCTGTTGGGGTGGGTAGAGGGGTTGTCGGGACAAGTTGGGCTGTTGGGGCGGGTAGAGGGGTTGTCGGTACAAGTTGGGCTGTTGGGGTGGGTAGAGGGGTTGTCGGGACACGTTGGGCTGTGGGGTGGGCACGAGGAATTTTCGGGACCAACTGGGCTGTGATTACCTGTCGAGAAACTCTGCCGTAACGCACACCTCAATACCACGTGGTATTGTATGTTGTATGTGATGTTCACATAGCTTTACAGTTTCATTGTACTGTTATATGTAGTTTTGTATCTTGTGTGTCCCGAACAACACCATATATTTACTGTATTGTACATAATGAATCAACGTGAATAAACTGCATGTTTCATTATATAATGTAAGAGCCTTTGTATGCCTTCTTAATAGAAACGACAAAGCCCTTTCCACATTCATAGCCTTCTGCACTTGCATGCATACATACATGCACACACATGCACAAACACACACATGCACAAACACACACACGCAGGCATGAAAACACCCACGCGAACGAACACACACACACAAACACACACACACACACACACAAAAGTGTTGAAATACCAGTATTCTTCATACAGGCAATATGTTACCATTATCCACTACAACTGAACATTTAGTTCATCTTACTATATAGGTAAGCCAACTGGATGACATGCGTCATCTAATCTGCTTTTTTTGCGGCTTCCAAAGACTTCCTTCAATCACGTCAATAACTGAATTTCGCATGGGAATGCAGTGTTCGGTCGGGTTTGATTACATCACTTCCTGTTTGAGGGTTTGAGGGCAAGTCCAAATCAAACAAGGAACTGTCAATCACTTCAGCTGTTATCGGAAACTTTTCTTGTGTATGTAAATATATTTTTTTTTCAAAGTAAATCGAACAAAGACTGTTAAGCAAGCAGTAATGACTTTCCATTACATTAATATATACATACAACACATATTAAGTAATAAGCAGCATGATAGGAAAGCAAGCAGCATGGTGTTCTTTGCTCCTAATGGGGACTGGTCTTGGGGTTTCACAAATGTAGGATTCACCGCAGTGGCATTCAATCTGGTAGAGTTTGATTGTGACAAGTGTACAAGAATGTTATGACGTGCAGTGAGTGAGTTTAGTTTTACGTAGAGCTCAGCAACATTCCAGTCTCTAATGTTGCGGTGTGTAAACAGTCCAGCGAGTTTGACCACCCGATCCCGTTAGTCGCCTCTTACGACAAACATGGGTTTGTGAAGATCAATTCTAATCAGGATCTTCACGGGTGATATGACGTGTAAAATGTTAAGGTCCAGTATATGGTAGACCAGCGGATACGTCGTCACGTTTCCCACGTTCAACTAAATATCTATCACAACACCCTGGATTTATTTAACTGGACGTCAGGGAAACCTGGAGGACATTGTACACAAACGGGCACGGGCGCAACCAAAGTGTCACACAAATGGTGGACATTGTACACAAGGGACACAGGAGCAACCAAAGTGTCACACAAGGGGCGGACATTGTACACGCAGGGGACACACGGGGGACCGAAGTGTCACACAAGGGGTGGACATTGTACACACTGGGGACACACACGAGACAAGCGAAGTACCAAACAAAAGACATGTAAACGCACGGGGCACGGGGACAACTGAAGTGTCACAAGAAGGGCGGAAATGATACACACACGGCACATACACGCACAAACGAGATGTAACATAAGGTGCGTGAGTGAGTGAGTTTAGGTTTACGCCGCACTCAACAATATTCCAGCTATATGTCGGCGGTCTGGAAATAATCGAGTCGGGACCAGACAATCCAGTGATCAACAACATGAGCATCGATCTGCGCAATCTGGAACCGATGACATGTGTCAACCAAGTCAGGGAGCCTAACAACCTCATCTCGTTAGTCGCCTCTTCCGACAAGCATAGTCGCCTTTTACGGCAAGCATAGGGGGTGGTCACTGTACACACACGGAACATACTGGCGCAACCGAAGTGTCAGACGAGAGGCACACATTGTGCAGACACGGAACACAAGGCAGACAGGCCGTAAGAAGAGAAAGGTTTTGACTAAAGTGATATCAACGACATACCCAAGCTTAAGTTAAGATTCCTGGTCAAATTCTTGCGTTTAGATTCCGCAAGTCCTTTTATACCGAAGAAGCAGACACCCAACGACAGCCTATTTGCTTCCACTATTAACATGTCACTTCATGCCTCAAGGAGTTTCGGACAGTCGGTACATTCCTTCCAGCGCGTGTCGGTATGAGCTTTAGCAAGCGATCTTTTATGGCGCTTTGGCGTTTTGACACGTATTGGTGAGTAATGGGAGTTACCTCCCTTACTACATACGTACTGATTGGGTCGACTGGGGACCTTTTCCCAAACAGGTGCTCATGTACTCGCGCAGACCGCTTCACTCTGCTGTGGACTATATTGCTACATCTAGCAGTCCAAATATGTTAAAGAACTCCATCGACTTCATTCAGTTTTGATTTCAGTGAGCATGTCGCCATTAGTTCTTGATTCACAAACATCTGTGAGGAAACGAAATGGAATGGTAATACATGGCATTACTAGGTTTTGTAATCAGTGTCACTGCATGCAGCAGTGTACCTACAACGTCAACATCATATACAACAGCTGTACATCTACAACGTCAACATCACATACAACAGCTGTACATCTACAACGTCAACATCACATACAACAGCAGTGTACCTACAACGTCAACATCACATACAACAGTAGTGTACCTACAACGTCAACATCATATACAACAGCTGTACATCTACAACGTCAACATCATATACAACAGCTGTACATCTACAACGTCAACATCATATACAACAGCTGTACATCTACAACGTCAACATCATATACAACAGCAGTGTACCTACAACGTCAACATCACATACAACAGTAGTGTACCTACAACGTCAACATCATATACAACAGCTGTACATCTACAACGTCAACATCATATACAACAGCTGTGTACCTACAACGTCAACATCATATACAACAGCTGTACATCTACAACGTCAACATCACATACAACAGCAGTGTACCTACAACGTCATCATCATATACAACAGCAGTGTACCTACAACGTCAACACCACATACAACAGCTGTGTACCTACAACGTCAACACCACATACAACAGCTGTGTACCTACAACGTCAACACCACATACAACAGTAGTACACCTACAACGTCAACACCACATACAACAGCAGTGTACCTACAACGTCAACACCACATACAACAGTAGTACACCTACAACGTCAACACCACATACAACAGCAGTGTACCTACAACGTCAACACCACATACAACAGCAGTGTACCTACAACGTCAACACCACATACAACAGCAGTGTACCTACAACGTCAACACCACATACAACAGTAGTACACCTACAACGTCAACACCACATACAACAGCAGTGTACCTACAACGTCAACACCACATACAACAGCAGTGTACCTACAACGTCAACACCACATACAACAGCAGTGTACCTACAACGTCAACACCACATACAACAGTAGTACACCTACAACGTCAACACCACATACAACAGCAGTGTACCTACAACGTCAACACCACATACAACAGTAGTACACCTACAACGTCAACACCACATACAACAGCAGTGTACCTACAACGTCAACACCACATACAACAGCAGTGTACCTACAACGTCAACACCACATACAACAGCAGTGTACCTACAACGTCAACACCACATACAACAGTAGTACACCTACAACGTCAACACCACATACAACAGTAGTACACCTACAACGTCAACACCACATACAACAGTAGTACACCTACAACGTCAACACCACATACAACAGCTGTGTACCTACAACGTCAACATCATGTACAACAGCAGTGTACCTACAACGTCAACACCACATACAACAGTAGTGTACCTACAACGTCAGCATCATATACAACAGCAGTGTACCTACAACGTCAACATCATATACAACAGCAGTGTACCTACAACGTCAACATCATATACAACAGCAGTGTACCTACAACGTCAACATCATATACAACAGCTGTACACCTACAACGTCAACACCACATACAACAGCAGTGTACCTACAACGTCAACATCATATACAACAGCAGTGTACCTACAACGTCAACATCATATACAACAGCAGTGTACCTACAACGTCAACATCATATACAACAGCAGTGTACCTACAACGTCAACATCATATACAACAGCTGTACACCTACAACGTCAACACCACATACAACAGTAGTGTACCTACAACGTCAACATCACATACAACAGCAGTGTACCTACAACGTCAACATCACATACAACAGCAGTGTACCTACAACGTCAACATCACATACAACAGCAGTGTACCTACAACGTCATCATCATATACAACAGCAATGTACCTACAACGTCAACATCACATACAACAGCAGTGTACCTACAACGTCATCATCATATACAACAGCAATGTACCTACAACGTCAACATCATATACAACAGCAGTGTACCTACAACGTCAACACCACAAACAACAGTAGTACACCTACAACGTCAACATCATATACAACAGCTGTGTACCTACAACGTCAACATCATATACAACAGCAGTGTACCTACAACGTCAACATCATATACAAGAGCAGTGTACCTACAACGTCAACATCATATACAACAGCAGTGCACCTACAACGTCAACATCATATACAACAGCAGTGTACCTACAACGTCAACATCATATACAACAGCAGTGTACCTACAACGTCAACATCATATACAACAGCAGTGTACCTACAACGTCAACATCATATACAACAGCAGTGTACCTACAACGTCAACATCATATACAACAGCAGTGTACTTACAACGTCAACATCACATACAACAGCAGTGTACCTACAACGTCAACATCATGTACAACAGCAGTGTACCTACAACGTCAACATCATATACAACAGCAGTGTACCTACATCATATACAACAGCAGTGTACCTACAACGTCAACATCATATACAACAGCAGTGTACCTACAACGTCAACATCATATACAACAGCAGTGTACCTACAACGTCAACACCACATACAACAGCAGTGTACCTACAACGTCAACATCATATACAACAGCAGTGTACCTACAACGTCAACACCACATACAACAGCAGTACACCTACAACGTCAACATCATATACAACAGCAGTGTACCTACAACGTCAACATCATATACAACAGCAGTGCACCTACAACGTCAACACCACATACAACAGCAGTGTACCTACAACGTCAACACCACATACAACAGCAGTACACCTACAACGTCAACATCATATACAACAGCAGTGTACCTACAACGTCAACATCATATACAGCAGCAGTGCACCTACAACGTCAACATCACATACAACAGCAGTGTACCTACAACGTCAACACCACATACAACAGCAGTGTACCTACAACGTCAACACCACATACAACAGCAGTACACCTACAACGTCAACATCATATACAACAGCAGTGTACCTACAACGTCAACATCATATACAACAGCAGTGCACCTACAACGTCAACATCACATACAACAGCAGTACACCTACAGCTTTAACAGCACATACAACAGCAGTACACCTACAATGTCAACACTACATACAACAGCAGTACACCTACAGCGTCAACATCACATGCAACAACGGTACAAATGAACGTCAAACGTGTTGTCTTGAAAGAAGGGAAACGTTTATTTTTGAAATTTCTAAATACTAGCTAAAGCAGAAGGCCACAGAGGCAGTTCAGACCTTAAATTTTAGGCCCTGTCCCATGTTTGGATAAAAGTGTCAAACAGTTTTTTGGAAACAGTAAAACAAATCACATTGCAAGAACTATGCAAACAGTAAAACGTACCACTTCAGTAACGTTTTGAAGGAAACAACCGTGCAAAAGAAAGTTATCACTGGCTTTATTTGACCACAGAATAGAAACAAAGACGTATGTGGTATTTATGATGATTATTTTTCAAACTGAAATGCATTTGGAAGAAAACAAAGGGTCAGAATTAAAAATTAGACAAATCAGATTTCATTCCAAAAGTGCATTAAGTGTCACATAATGAGACAAGAGTCAGGGGTCACGTGATCCGTAGCGAGTGGAACCACCCTGGTCGGCGGATGACTTCACCAGTAATCCTGTTCCAGAAGTCAGTTCAACTTCCTATCGATGGAGGTGTTGCACGCTATCTCAGCTGTCGAATCGTGTTGATCGAGATGATGTAAAAAATGTCTCCGACACGAATGTACTGATGTTCAGCCGGTGTCTTGAAATCTAAGTCCTCCTGATCCTTGGTGGTCTTGTGTGTGACTTGTTTGTTGGTAGCGGTAATCAATTTACTGGTGGTGGCCTGATTGCAGATGAAGGTTTTTGCCAGCTGACGTTGTGAAGCGCCTGTTTTGGTCATGCCCGTCGCCCTGTCTTGTTGCGTTCGCGTAAGTCTTGGCGTATTCGTGGTGTTTCTCTGGTTACTGCCTGCCTGCTTGTCCAAAGTCCAGTGCTTCTGGACCAGTGACCAACATTTACGAATTTAACGCTGTGAACAAATCCAAAGGTTAACGCTGTTATTGATATCATGCTGCGTTTGGGCGATTTTTGCCTGTTTGAGTTCAAGCCTCCGCCGGCGTTTGTGCTTTTCATACAAGTACTTAAAAGAGACAACTTACTGTAGTTAGGTTTATCAGTCATGTTTTGCAATATTTATCGGAAAGAGTTCCTGCATCACCGCCCACCCCCCCCCCCTTCTCCCCCCCCCACACACCTCCACACACACACACCTCCACACACACACACACACACACACACACACACACACACACACACACACACACACACACACACACACACCGCAGATAAACAGAGGTAATGGTAAGTGGTTCAACCCTATATATTGTACTTAATTTTGAAGCTTTTGGTTATTTGGGATGGGAGAGCGCGATGAACTGTTACCTATTAGGTATATGTATTTATCCCAAGAACTACGTACACATCTGTCGTAATATGCACATTTGAGTCATAATCTCCCCAATGAATTGCAACTCAAAAACAAATACATGACTCAAACTAACACTCAAATAAAAAGGAAAAACTCACCCTGCAGAATTTTGTTATAACTGATGTCAACAAAACATATATGTAGCTGCAGCTCAGGCACATGCGATGTTGATTTCATCGGTAGGGGGTGGTATCAAAAGTCATCACTCTCTGCTTTTGAATTGGACATAGAGTAGCTGTTAGTTCTTGTGTGTTCTGTCTTTTGTTGTATTTGTACTGGTGACATATTCACCAAATCAAAGATTTGCTTCTTTTCCAAACCAGATTCTCTCATGAATAGAAATATGTTTAAACCATGTTATGTCACAACACGAATTTTATATGATAATGCTAAATGTGAATCTGAATTACTGATATGTATTTATGGTATGTATCTTTCACAATAAGATAAACAAAATACCATAGAGGGATTGGTCGTATATATTTTGCATTCATTGTCTTTTGAATGAGTGCAATGGCCTTTATGTTTGAGGAGGATGTGACGACATCCTGTGAGTGACCAGATGATTTGTTGGTCGAGGAGGAAGACTTCAGGATGACAGAACACACCCGACAGGGATTACATGCTCACGTGCGATGTCTATTTATAGATCATATGTCAACTAGAACCTATAGGGGGAATCCCCTACTTTTTTCTCGAGTCAGTGATACTCCACCTGGTCTGTTTATATTGTTGTCATGGTTTCACGACGCGAGAGGTGAAACGTGAAAGAACTTATATGATTGGGCGAACTGTTAATATGATTTGCTAGTTTCTATTTTTGAATTATGTTTGCATTGGTACCTATTGTCAAGATGTGCCTGGAGAGAATGTGCTCGTCAGGACAGAGCATTCTGGAAAGAGACACACGGAGGCGGAAGAATTGATCGTTCTACGAAAGCAGCGGAGTGTTTGTAATTACCGTAACCAGACTGAAATATAGGAACACACGTTACCACGATCTGTTTACGGGTGTACACCTTCCAGTCTAACTTCACTTGAAGACAGTTGTAGACTCACATCCTAGTTTGGTCAGACACGCATGAATTCTTGAAACTACGACATCAACAGTTTATACTGATAATCAATATCCTCTATATAGATAGCCTATATCGCGTACAAATAAACCACGTGGAATACAATTGTCTGAATGAACTCTAAGGAAGTCTTATTGGTTTACTGCACGTATCGATATTCGAAAATAACAATAGCTTCATCTTTACTGAAGTTGGATATTACTGGCAACAGAAGTCAATATGTCCAAGTTGTATGACCGACATATCTACACAGTAGATCTCTCACTCTTACTACAAAGACGTCGTGTTAGTCACATTAAAGAATCGGACATCCGTAAATCTTGCTTTCCTTACGTCAACTACTGACTAGCAGGGCCACGTACGGTAACTGTGTCATAGCGTACAGTTACCGCTAGGGTACAGTTATCATACACACTACGGTATCTGTAATACATCAGTGACAGTAAATGCTTCGATTACAGTTACTGCGTCGGTTGACGTATGCTTGTCTGTTACTGAAAGGTGATTTACAGAAAATACGTCAGTTACATCGAGTCCGTCAGCTACAGTGAGTTCGGCAGTTGCATTGCATTGTTCAACCGTTGAAAGCCGGTCACTACCCTGATTTCCGGGTGTGGAAATTCCCTTCGCGCTATGGGCGCAACTATCTGAGGCAGACTTTCCCACGACAGCAGGGTGAATGACATTCCATGCCGGGTGTCGACCCGGATCTGTAATGTTCGTAGTTTCTGGCGTCACTGTACACGTGTATATACAGGAAACATCACGCGTATCAGGTTACCCTGGTCGCAACAGTTGCAGCCACCGCTGTGTGTGTGTGTGTGTGTGTGTGTGTGTGTGTGTGTGTGTGTGTGTGTGTGTGTGTGTGTGTCTGTGTGTGTGTGTGTGTCTGTGTGTGTGTGTGTGTGTGTGTGTGTGTGTGTGTGTGTGTGTGTGTGTGTGTGTGTGTACAAATACGCTGTAGCATTTCATAACAACCGTGCGGCGTGTTATCGGCTGAGTCCATAACACAGATGACTGAGTTAGTCATGTGTAAACCTGCTTGGTAGGTGCTACATTATGTACTCATGTGCAGGTTTTTCTTCCGAAGGATCCTGTTCTCAGCCATTTGTGGGATCAGGCGGAGCCTGTCACTCAGCAGCTATTGCGTTGAGGTGGCCATCAGCTGCTTGGAAAACCTTCAAATATTTATACTATTAGTATGATCTGAACGGGTGTTTTGTAAACTTCCTAGATAACGGAGTGTACTCGGGCAGCTATTGTAGCAAAACGCGACAATAGTGCTTCGAGTACGCTAGTTACAGACAGAGATGTGAAACTATCGCCCCCAACAAACACGGCAATAGTGCTTCGAGTACGCCTTCTACTAGGGCTGGGATATTCGGGTAATCGAAACCGTGTCGAGTATAGTCTTTTTTCGTGAGGGATCGAGTACCCGGAAGGGGAGAGAACTCTCTAATGACGGGACCAGTTAGTAACGAATGTTTTTCCTTATACTGACGCAAGGAACATTGGTATTATTGATAACGACAGTAATTTATCTGCATGGTCGAGGAAAGCAGCTGAAAAGCTGCACTGGCCGTCGTCACATGCAACAAAAAAATCAAATATAATTTGACCACAGATATAACTTATTCATGATATATAAAATGAATTGCTGATTACAAAAACCAAAGAATAAAAACCCTTGTTTGTGTACACAACCAAGATCTGACTACTGCTCACGCCGTCAAACTCGGGGCAGGCACACTGTTTCAAACTCCGCGAACATATTCACTGCGAGTGCGTTATGAGCGCAGCGTAACTGTTGAAATCACCTTTACCCCCAGCGCTGTGGGAAAATTAGTGAATCGTTTGAACTCTGATTTCGCAGGCTTTTTCCATCGCGTTTTTTTCAACTTTATAGCTTGAATTGGCATTTTTGATGAGTTGTTTCGGTAAGTGCATACTGAAAGGTATCAGAATCAGCCAAGACCTTTAAAGGGGCACTGATGCGGAGCGAATAATGTTTCTCACCAACGGTCTAATTACGAAACCGTTTTGAGGGTTGGTCCAGCTGTCATAGCAAACATCATACGTAAATTTTGGTAGCTAAGACCCTGGTTTATTATCTATGATATTAAAAGAAAACACAGTTGATTTATCTGAATTTGTAAACTAATACCAACGACTTTGCCATTGAGAAATCTGAAAATTTTCTTACGTAAAAAAACCTGATTATACCCATTTACCCAAATACACAGCAAATACCTGTGTGTATTTCTTATGTAACGAAGTTAAGTTCCTATCCTCAAAACAGTTTCGGCCCATAAGTGTTTTCGGGCTGCATGCGACACAGAGATTACATCTTCCTTGCTGTAACTCGCGTTTGATGATATAAACCTACACGTGTTATTTGTCGTTATTCACTTGATGGTCAGTTAATGAATTTATAACGGGTATAGATAGTGGTAAAACCACTAAAAGTACTCGACAAAGGTTCCCATTTGGCATTTCTCCTGTCTGGAGTAAATACTCAACATTATAAATTAAGGTCAGTAGTGGCAAATGTATTGCATGTTATGTAATATGTGCATGTAAGTGATGCAAGAGGGTTTTATCAGCTGAGTTACAAAAACAAACATTGATCAAAGGATTCACCCTGTCGTAAAGTACGAGTGTAACAACAACATCCTTCCCACAAAGAATTAACCGCCACTGCCTTGATTGATCGATTGTTGCTCATTATTGGCTAACTAATGGCAGACATCATACAATAAGTTGCCAGGTGTGCTGTCCTGGGTGACCAGTGAGATTACGTATACTCCAGTGTGAAAAATTCCCAAACGATGTGTCATGTCACTTTTTCGCATAAGACAAATTATATAAAGACGTACACTGACTTCGTTATTTTTCAGTCCTAAAGTGTTTTTTTTATACCACTGGCAGATAAGTAAACTTCAAGGTGTTCGATTTGTTTTCATAATAACGAAGTAAAATGACTTCATCTTTATTGATCAGTCTACACATAAACTATTAACTGCGCATATGGAAGGCGCAGCAGAGATCACGAGACAGTCACGAATTCTGGGATATCATCCGGGTACTCTCGGGGGAAAAGCTATGACAAAAGAAACCACCAGTCCACGGAAATTGCTCCGCATCAGTGCTCCTTTAAAGATGGATTATTGTTGAGTGTGGAGTACAAATTAGACCCAAAACCCACTTCAGTGTCCACATTCACGTAAAATATTTTACTGGAACTAACATGATTTCCCCTGCTATAGATGTTCTTACAATCACATGACCACTGAGAAGGAGGAATATACACGGCCATACAGTCTCCGAAGCAGATATAATCCTAGATACCAACGCAAGTCTAGAATGTTTGACAAGTCGAGATTTTCACAGCTGATGAAAAAGGTCTCAGAGCTCCTTTTCGTTATATTTAAGTTTTTACCATGAACGTTTCTTCTGTAAAATATGTTTTATTTCACAGACTAGGATGAATTCAAGATGGCTACATCTCCAAGCACGAGGGAATGAATGTTGAAGAAACCAACAGGTATCTCAATACACACACAAGGTGGGAAATGTCCAGGTCCTATTTTGTTCTGAAATTCCCAGATTCTTAAACACGTCACAATTTAATTCTGGACTTAATTTAAGCCCAGAAACCCTCCGCACTGGAACCGCTCTCTCATAAGGGGCTTCACAAAATTAATAAGCTGTTATGGATATGTACTAAGGATGAAAAAAAGAAAAAATGGGCGAAAATGTTTAGTTTCATCCAGAATTAATGTTTTGGAGGTTGTATCATTTGAAACAACCGTGATAAGATAACAAGGGAAACCGGTAGTTAATTAACTGGTAAACTGGTAAGGCGGATGAGCAAATGGAAGCCAGGGATTGTTCACCCTCGGTTTCTGGAGTTATTGTTGGATTATAGTCTGGACAAGTTAAAAGATTAATTACAAAAATGCCATAGAATTTGAAAGCATGTGCATTTTTTTCTATGCGACTAAAACAAATGGTGATTCACCTTCCTGTTGGATTAAGTCATACGCAGACAAGACGGCATGTGCAGACAGGGCAGAATTAAGGTAAATATCTCTTTATCGTTCTATCGCTCTGTAGCTCTATCGCTATACCGCTCTATCGCTTTCTCGAATTGCTGTATCGCTTTATCGCTATCTCGTCTCGTGTTATCGCTTTCTCGTCTCGTGTTATCGCTATCTCGTCTCGTGTTATCGCTTTCTCGTCTTCTGATATGGCTTTCTCGTCTCCAAAGTTTAAGGCGAGAAAGCCATGACCCTACTCAGCCACCATACAATACAGCGAGTCCCACACACGTGATGGTTGCAACAATGGTTAAGCAAACGTTTCCACCTTTCCACCTTACACGAGAACCCTTATTTGATTTTACTGTAGCCCAACACAATTACCTTGTTCATACGAAAACTGCTGTTTCCTAAAGCCATTTTGTGACACGTTTGATGGCGGCAAAAACAACAATACTTGATGAAACTTCAGTAACAGCCATGCCCCACAGCCTTGCTTGACAGCTATACGCTCATCCAAAAAATGAAACTGTTAGTTACACATAAATGATTTTGAGAATACTGGACTCACGAAACTGTGGCAAAAAGTCTACTTCTTTACAAAGCGTAATTTTATGTGTGATTGTAAAAAGCTTCAGCCCCAGAGAATACGCAAAGCAAACTGCATGTGCATGTAAGTGAAAAAAAACCCCATGTGGTATCAATCACTATAAAAAAGACAAACGTTGTTTAATTCAGCCATTCGATTTTGCAGATAAGAAGAAATCATCATTCCAAGACTGAGTGCCGCGAACTGAAACATCTTCGTTGACCACCATGGCGCTGTGGAGGTGTAGTCTGCAGTTTCCCGGCCCTTCAACGTTCATCAGAGCACCATAATTTGAGACCGTTTCCTGCATACAAGCTCCGCCAAAGATCGCCCCAGAAAAGACCGTTCAAGAGTTACCACCTGTCTTAATTCCGTTTCCCAAATCCTTATCTCATGGCAATACCTCTTTTGACCACACGTCCGATTGTGTATTGACCCAGCATGGCAAGAATGGCTGCCGCTGTGTGGTCCTTGAAGAAAGTTGGATGTTATGACTATGAAATAAGCTGAGAGTTTAACACCACCCAAGCCCAGGAACGTTACATTCGGGTTGCTCATCTTCACAGTTGTCTTGCCAGAGCCATGCAGACAGCACGACGCATCAGTGGTTTGATAAGAATAACCGACTGTGTGAAGTAGGGATTCGACCAAGAAGGTGAATTGTCGTCCCGGTTGAGAGTCTCCCATCGATGCGGTCGCTTGAGGTGGTGTCGTAAAGTCCGGAACGAGAACCTCAGAAACTGGAGGAAAGTCTGTTTCAGTGATGAATCAATATTTCTTCTTGACTGGTAAGATGGAATACAACCGTCGGAGAAATGAACGTTTCCTTGCACGTTTCATGCTTGTGACGATTATGGAAGGAGTTGTTCCAGCATGACAACGCTACTTCACACACGTAAGCCTCACGGTCCGGTACATTGTCAATACTAGCAGAGTGTCTTGCCATGGTCTTCCTGATCACCGGGTGTAAACCTGATAGACCACTTTTGGGGTTTACGTCAACGTCAAAACACGCCTCAGACACTTGCACAACTGGCAATCACATTCCAGTCTGTTCCGTGCCCACACCACGCAGAACAGTAACTGCTGTCAATGGTGGCTATACAAAGTACTGATTGTGACGTCATCGTGTGAACTCAATTAAACAGAAACACATCAATAAAGGTTCCTGCTTGTTGGCGAACTCTTTGTCTACAGGCGTGTGACTTTGAACCTTTTCACCATTGAATTTACGTGGAATATTTCCTCTTTCAGCTAGCGCAATACATTCTTCTTAATTGTCTTTTGCGTTGTTTGTTTTGAAGAGTGTAGTGGTCTGCATTGGAGTGAGTGAGTGAGTTTAGCTTTACGCCGCACTCAGCAACATTCCAGTTACGTGGCGGCGGTCTGTAAATAATCGAGTCTGGACCAGACAATCCAGTTCTCAACAGCATCGACCTGGGGAACTGCATTAGAACATGACACAGGTTGTGGTTACGTTGTGGCAAAGTTAGGGTGCTACACCATTCTAGTCCCGACACTCTGTCGGTCATGTGCAGGACATGCAAATATTGCACGCGCTTCCATAGCATCAGTGCAGGAAGTGTGGACGTTTGGACATTTTGAAAAGTGTTTCAAGGAAAGGAATTGATATGATTGTTACATCATTGATGTTTGGTGTTTTCCGATGGCTGGTATTATTCTTAGTCTGGATGTTAGGTGGCCCACTGATGATATGTGCATCCTAGGCCCTATATATAGACGCGTCCACATGTAACATTCACAATACAGACATACAGATGATGATTGTAAGTTGTGATTGATGCGCGCGTTTTCATTGTTCTGAGTGGAAACCGGCGCTGTTGTGTCGTTGTTTAACGCTGCATTTGACAGTATACCAGTTACATGGCGAATGTGTGTAAATGATCGAGTCTGGTGTGGCGTGACGTGGCGTGGAGTGGCATATGGTAATCTCGGTAACTCTCGTTCAGGTCACATGTGTAGGAGGGTATAGGAGAGTGCAGGGTAAAGACATGGAACAGTGGTCACCTACCTATACACTTCTGTAATCCACTAATTATACTTCACTAATTTCATTCTATCATCCAGTGTTTATCGTTGGTTCAGCTGGTCACCGTTTTGCTGGTGATGTCTACCTTCTTTGTCGACACTCGGGGTCGGGGACGGAAGGGGGACCATATCCCCTGCTACAATGCTGGGCACGACGACACTGACGAGACTTTTACCATGATGGCACCCATTGGGGCATCTATACCATTGAGGAAGTCCAAGACTCGGCGCTACACGTTGCTGGCTGGAGAGAAACGTTGCCGAGGTGAACTGTTAGAGGATAACTTTCCCCATTTTTTATTATTATTGGTTTACACCTACTGATATCTTACAGAGCACTACATGTGTATTCATCACATTGTCTAGTTTGAGATAACATTTGAACCAAGAGTTCTTTAATGCCTCTGAATTTTCTCTATGTTATTAACATTGATCGACTGTAACACCCCTCATTGTCAGATTTTCGTCGACACAGTCTTGTTTAGAGTTTCCTTCATACATTTCCTTGGAAGTTAAAAACAAGAAGCTATCATCCATATTGTTGTATGCTTCCTTAGTTATTGACCCATGCTCTCAAAGAATAAAACAGTGCGTAATTTGTTAGAAAGTTGAACGATGGCCATTTGCACTGTTCGCCATCTTGCTTTGGGATGACACGTCCGACCTTGTTATCAGGCAAAGCATAAATAGATCTCATGCATGGCAACCATGAAAAGACTTATGATAAAACTATACCTTACGATTATAAATGAAAACAACTGAAGTGTGCTCCTAAGATTACTTACCTTTGAATTCCCGTTGTTCACTGCTGTTCCATTGTATGGGAGAAGTGCGCTCCATGAAAACAAGAAATGTTAGTGTAACCGGCTGAATTTTAATATAATTTACTTTCCAGAAGAACACGATCCAAACTACAGGCGACAAGGACTGGTAAGGCACTTGATCAGTTCCACCTGCCCAGGCTACCTCATGCTGAACTATGACCCCAAAAGAATCCCGGAGAGAATCGTGGAAGTGAGATGCGCTTGCAAGAGATGTCTTGAGATGACCTCTGGAAACACGTGTATGGCTGTTAAGTACACCCGACAGGTGCTCGTGAAGAAGGATCGAGGCTGTGTCAAAGCATTTGAAGCTTTCAGTGTTGGTTGTGCTTGCCGGACGACTGACAACTCTACTGTGTTATCGGACCCTCCCAGAACCCGGAGTGACTAACAAATCCATACATGGCTGTCAGCGTTCGTCCGATTCAAATACTTCGTGGACAATATTTCCTGTGGTCCAAATGTTATATACTCATAGAAACGAATAAAGAAACTCGTGAAGTATTCATTTCAAGATTTTCACTAGCAGTACATACCTTATGAGGAAACCCCGAAAAGAATAAGAGACACTTTCGAGGTTTCGTATGTTCCCTGATATATTTCCATTAGCATATCCTGCCACAGAGACCACCTTGTCCAGGCGATGATTTGTATATGTGTCTATGGTATATTTGGTGAGTTAATTTACCAGTAAATGTAATTCCTATTCTAACTAAAAAGAAACTTAAGGTGTGTTTTGTATCTCCCCAACATACCCATCAGGGACGAAGTGTGATGTCACTGGATACATCTAGTTTATGGACTCCAGGAGCGTACACTAACACAGAATTAGGCATTAAGGTGGGCTTGGCGGACAGAGTCAACAGTAGCAAGACGGGGTCTGTTTTTGTGTGTGTCATGAGAGCAGTTAATCCCTCAAGGTTGTTAAGGTGTATTTTCTAATCACTAGCAAATGCTACAGAAGTGTTGGTGGTGAAGCGCATGGCATTGTGGTCACGAGACCCCGCGTGCACCCTGCGTGACTCGCCACAGTTGAAATAGTCGGACGTGAGGCCCACCTTTATGGCATTCAACAATATTTACTACCTTGTACTTTCTATTTTCAATATAACGGATTTCTCCAAGTGTGTAGTTAAACCCGATGCTACTATAGTCAAGGAAGTGTGGCGTGTTTGTCAAGGGCAACAGCTGCACACAGGAGGCACGTTGAAAACATTCTCCGGTGTGTTGTCCGTGGTTATTCGTGCTCACTTTATACAACATATTAAACTAAAAGACATGAATGAAAACAAACTACAAACTTATCTCTTAAAAAAGTGTCTTAGTTGTTACTTACAAATTAAACCCATTTGTATGCTACATACACTCTTAAAAGGTAGGGGAACCTGCACTTTGAAGTCTGGTAGATAGAAAACCCATTGAGGAATGTTACAATGACATTCATCTAGTGTATGTAGCATCATTTACCGTTATCACCACACGAAAACACAACGTATGGGGAGCACGTGCACAACGTTGGAGCCTCCTACACGTGCATGTGGTGTCATTATGAATCTTGACGTTTTTTCAGGCCGGTCGATAAATCATTGTAGACCATATTTTCCGATGATTTTCTTGCATATGTGCATAGTCAGGGTTTTCAGGGTCAAATCACACACTACTGACTGAAAATTGTAAACCTGAAATTTTCATGTCATACTCCAGTCACCTAACAAGGGGGATAACTGAAGGAAGAGCTTTGTTTTGAATGAAATCCACGTGGTGATGCATTCTCAAAACATCCTTTATTATTGTATCAACATTGATTCAATCCAAATATCTTCCGATTTCGGCAACCATACATTGAAAGTACAGTTCCCTTACTTTTTTAAAGAGTATGCAATATCCATTATAGTGCTATCGGGAAATAACATGGAAATCCTTAAAATCACTGTTTGTTGAACATTATCATAGACAACAGAAAACATAGCCGACCAAGATCGCTAGTATACCAATCATGTTCCAGGTGTTTTGCAAAGGGTTAAAACAGGGTCCATTCGTCCATATCGTGAGATATGTCGGGGTGCTCAAGTACGCTCAAGACCGAGTGACGGGACGCGATAACTAGACCCGCCAGACAAATCACTGTCCAAAGCCGTGAGAGACCACCTAGAAAGTTGACCACCACCATCATTCTCCAAATGCACAACCGGGTGCTCATTGTGAAGTCATCAACAGCGTTGTGTCACGGAAGCAGGTAGTGGTGAAGAACATGTCACCAATCCGTGAACACCGACTGAATTGTTTACGTTGGACGAGGAACATTAATGAACATGAGTTTCGTCAAACTGGCTTTTTATCACCTTATACGAATTGAATGTCAGTTTGTGTGTTTGCACTGAAAAACGAACGATGTCAAAGCATGATTCAAACTCGTGTGAACATGCGACTTCACGTGAGATTTTGAATGACTTCGTTCATTTTTCAGTGCAAACGCACAAACTGACATTCAGTTCTTAAAATTTCCTTTTCTGAAGTTTACTCATACGTTTCTCACCCACTTCTACACGATCTACACTTTTACACGATCTACACTTTTACACGCGTGATGTGTTCCATCCTGTAAATGATGCAATGCCATCCTGTTCAAGCCCGTATTGCAGCGATGTTTCTTTTGCACATATCCCAACGCGTATTTTGTATCCCAACGCGTGAAGAAAAAGTTCTCAAGGTATTCCTTAAAATATCACAACATATTCGCCATTAGATTAGAAACTGCTTTAATAAGTATAACATAAAAAAATATCAAACAGAAACAAATATCAAACACAGTCACATTGACATTTGAACAAACTGTTATTGTACCTTTGGACTGTGACGGATTTGACGGCGTAATAATACACTGACCGACTTCGAAGTTATGCGGCGTGGGAATATAAAGCAGATTGTGAACTTTATTGAGCAATTGATGAACAGACCACGGAGGAGAAAACTGACACATGAGACATTATTATGGAATATATATTTTGCGCACATATCCATACAGCTAGTGCTTGCCCAAGGCGCAGGTATTACTGTGCTGATGACAGTAAAAGAGTTAAAAGTGGTGACGATTTATACACGTATTTTTTGTTGGTGTCAGTAAACAAGGTAACAATGGTGACGTGTGTTATATATGTACACACACACACACTAACACACACACGCGCGTAGATACATAATGCTTTTTTTTTGTTGCTCACAGTAACCGAATTTATAACATGTACGTGTTTTGTGTTGGTGTCAATAACCGAGGTAATAATGGCGACATTTTCCGCACGTGTTTGGAGTCCCTGAGATGGTGTTACCGCAGACTCAGTATATCATAACGTCATATTTGTATTGTCCTACACACACTGCATGCATCACCATATCAGCTGGTCGCGAGGCACTTACGTATTGCATTAATCGCAATATCTCTAGACGAAGTCTTAGGTGAGGCAGCGTCCGATAGTCGATACAGGAAACATACATTTCTTGTTACTGACAAAATAAAATAAACTCAAAGGTATTTTATCCGGCAGACATCGTCAAACAACTTCCGCTACGTTAGAGATCGTTAAACAACCTCATCGTCATTGTATCCACGTGTAACAACCTCATCGTCATTGTATCCACGTGTAACAACCTCATCGTCATTGTATCCACGTGTCCAATGTTAGTCAATGTGTTAAAGTGTTGTCTCAGCGCCTCCCATGTGTCGTGACACCTTCTTCCCTCAGGCACATGTGGGTATTGTCAACCCACATTCCATGTGACATTCACCAGTTTCAGAATGGTTCCTACAAACGTTGCCAACCCACCATGCAGCTAGTCAGTGAATTATGAAACCGCCTTGTGACTACTATAGGTGTCATTTGTTCTCGACAGACTAAGAGTGTTATTGACAAACCATGAAGGTTGTCTTTGTACAATTCCTCCCCACTGAGACATATGCCTGTCACTAGTTGATGTTGACATGTACATGCTACAAAAGGTAGGTGACGTAAATTTTTCCTGGAATCAAAGACACGCGGAGACATTTCCCTCGTTGTGCTTCGTGTTGGGTGGGATGACAACACCGAGCTAGATGAAAACCCGTCACGTTTCACCTTCCTTAAAGTTGCTTCTCTCGTCGGGAAAATACGACCTTTTTGTGAAATCTTAAACCTGGACTCCACGTTGATGTGTTCGGGTATTTCAATGAGACGTTATTTGTGGGCAGAAATATATCTATTCCTAACTGACTGGTTCGGCGCAGGCCCCTGGATACAGCGATAAAATTCAGTACCATGAATAATAATATTTCTATAAGAGCGGAACTGAAAAAGACCATTGAAACTGTTCTGTGATCTGATTGGCTAGAAAACTGATTATGTGATAAGTTAAAATTAATCCATTAACTATATTCTTTATTTGGTTACATATATTTCCTAGGTGATATATAAGTCAAGCGAGATGTTGTGGAATTGTTGCAACGGTGACACCGAGAGATGGCTATTGTGAGTATAACAGGCACACTAACAGTGTATATTACGGTTGTAGAAAATATGCATTGAACAACTAAAGGCTTGCTAGCAAATGTTTGAGCACAACACCGACATGTTTTCTTTTGTTTTTGTTCACTCGATGAAGGGGTCTGGAAAAGCCGTGAAACGTTGTGTTTAAAAAATTAAAAAGAAGTTTAATCCATAACAGATATTGGTAATGTTGCCATTGTTGAAAATGGTGATTATACAGACCGAAAGTGTGCCATGTTGTGTAATGTGTAATTTTTGTGTCCAGTTTATTTAGTGTCGTGAAATCGGTGTAAAAAGAATGATATGAAAAGAAAAAAGAGAAATATTTACGAAAAGTATTAGACCTTAGGTATGGTGACATAAAAAGTTGTTATTGTGAGTTTAGAGTCTGATTATCATGACATTAGTATCTCTTTGTGGTGACTTTAGCCTATGGTTTGGTGACATAAGATCCTCTTTGTGACATTATCTTCTGGGTATGGTGACATAAGACCCTCTTTGTGGCATTAGCCTCTGAGTATGGTGACATAAGAAAATTCTTTGTGACATTAGCCCCTGGGTATGGTGACATAAGACCCTCTTTGTGACACTGACATTGTGACGATGAGTGAGTTAATGACACACGATCGAGTGTACATAACAGTATGGATAGCCAGAGATAAATCCTTTGTAATCAACAATTTTATTGTTAGCCACATATCATCAATATTTTACACACTTGTGCAGGTGTATAGAAAGGTGTTTAAAAGCAAATTTATTCGAAACGATGGGTGAAATCTCAAAATTCCCCATTATTTCCCCAACATGATTGTGATTTTCTGCGTGTTAAGCCATAACTATGGTCTATGAACAACGAGAAAATCCATCCTCACTATCGGAACTGCGGCACAATCAGTACCTGCAAGCAGGAAGTAATCAGCGTAGGCGGAGGTAAACGACTTTGTGTAAAGGGCTTTGTGTGTGTACATGTTGTAACATTAGTGAAACAAAACCTGATACTGATACTTCTAATTATTCCCCGCTGTAGGTGTTAAGCATCGCCCTGGCAGTGGTGATTGGGTTGCTGGTGGACGTCCAGGGAGAGACGGATGCTTGTAGAAATGACAAAGGACCCAAACCCCAGCTGACATTCAATGAAGATGATCTGGATGAAACCTTCTATCAACTGCCTCAGATAATAGACACGTCCGACCTGTACCCGAGACCAGTAGAGCAAAGGAGGAAGGCCAAGCTGACTTACCTAGCTGGCAACAGACGTTGTCCTTACCGAGGGAGCGGCAGTGTGCGGCGGTCACTCTCAGGAACACCCTCGGAATATACAGGTGTGTGCACAGGTGTTAGATACAACTTGGGCTCTTGGCAAGAAGGGGGTAGGGTGGGGATGATGGAATCTAGGTTGTAGAGGTAACGGGACTAGGTTGTAGAGGTAACGGGACTAGGTTGTAGAGTTAACGGGACCAGCTATAGGTTGTAGAGATAACTAGGACGGGACTAGGTTGTTGAGGTAACGGGACGAGGTAACGGGACTAGGTTGTAGAGGTAACGGGACTTGGTTGTAGAGATAACGGGACTAGGTTGTAGAGGTAACGGGACTTGATTGTAGAGGTAACGGGACTTGGTTGTAGATGTAACGGGACTTCGTTGTAGAAATTCCGGGACTTGGTTGTAGAGGTAACGGGATTAGGTGGTAGAAATTACGGGACATGGTTACAGAGGTAACGGGACTTGGTTGTAGAAATAACGGGACTAAGTTGTACAGGTAACTAGACTAGGCTGTAGAGATAATGTATTGTAAAGGTAACGTTAGTGTTGGAGATGAATGTCAACGCCTGCTATATGTCTGACGCAGAGATGTCTAAAGGATATATTCAAAATACCTGAACCCTTGACTGGAGCTTCTTGTGACACGTCAGTGCAGGGCTGCTACTGTAACATGTTTCCTTATGAGGAAAGACTAAATAGCTCTTCCTTTGTGTCTGGGAGTTTTTGCTTGGGTCAATACATGGCATCTGGACATTCCTTCACAAACATTCAGATAATAAATCTACCTGAAATCCCAATCAACTGCTATGGGTTTTCAGAAATGTTTTAATATTTGGAATCAATGAGCACTATTCATTGCCTTACGAACTGAACGTAAGGCAAGGCATGTTTTCATATAGCACACGGAACAGGCACCTCGTGCGGTGGGTGCGAGTGCTGCCTCCATGAGTGTTGGAAATACACGGAACTTGTCCTGAACTGCTGAGACGTTTAGAAGAATAGTATATTGGGAGCGTTATACGGGTAACAGCTGCCCTTGTTTGTGCTATGTTGTGTAGCGCTATGACGCTATGTGTTCCTGCAAAGTTATGTCAGGGTCGGTGGGTAACTCCCAAGTAATAACGTGATCGATGACATTAACTTGATGCGTCTAGTGACTGCAAGGTGTCTACTATATAAATATCATATGATAAAAGAAATAAGATTGTCAGCGTGTTAATTAAACGTTATAAAATTGTCGGAGAGGTAATCCTAAATTATAACACTGCCAGTGAGTTACTCCCAAGGTATAACATGCTCGGGGAATAACTCGTTCGGTTATACCATGGTCGGTGAGTTACAGCCATTTAGAGGGTTCATTTCATGTCATTTTGTGTAGCAAGAATCAATATACTTAAGTCATTTCCTGCAATTTCATTTAAGCTGAACGTCAATGATGGCGGCTAGGGGAGACGAACGGGCTTTGGGCACTAATGGTTTTGGTCACGATGAGTCTAACTTATGAGTCCCTAATATTTGATATCGAGATGTCGCGCATCAACCGGCCTATTGCATTAAGCTTCAAACCTATGTTCATACTGTCAGGCTTGCCACTCCGCACAATGTGGTTCTTCGTTCGACCGAATAGGTTGAGTTGAAATAGCCTTTAGTAACGTTGTATGCACACACAAGGTACGGTTGATGATCTTATACAAGCAGTGTGGCATTTCAGAACATGCAGGCCCAGACTGCTTCCCTGAAATGGGAATATTAACTGCTTGCCTATAATTTATGATGTCTTCGCGGAATCCACGTCATTGTATCAAACCTCGGGACTGCAGTTTCACGACGAAATGCACTCGGACCAAGACCCAGTTTCGGCAAGCTCTCGTAACTGTACTCGTAGCATCTTATACTGCAACGTATAGTGTGAGAAAAGTTACAATCTTCATCCTAGGCTTACCAGAGCTTAGTGAAGCTGGGCCCAGGGCGCTCCTCCAGGAAGGAACATTTGTGCCCTTTTTGTGCTTGCTCCTCAAATATTTTCACCGGTATATTGTTGTTTCAGATTTGAGTCCAGTCCTACCTAGATATTTGGAATGGTCAACATGCCCCTCGTATCTGATAATCAACCATGATGAACACCGGATTCCGCCAACCATTGTAGAAGCTGTATGTTCTTGCAAAAGATGTGGAAGGTCAAGGGGCAGAGGTTCAAGGTGCAAACCAATTTTTTACTTCCGGCAAGTACTCCGCCGCCAATGTAACGGAGAGGAGTATGAATACAGCAGGACTATGGAACCTATTCAAGTTGGATGTACCTGTGTGGAGGGCAAGTAGCGGGAAGATGCTTTATTGAACATTACATCCATGGACATGGACGGTCGATAACTGAATTTGATTCACTAATCCGTCCGTCAGCCAGCCATCCACCCTAATTATACTCGAGACAAAGGGGCATTACTCGTCGGACAAACAGGTACAACATATCAAGTGGATAACGCGAAGTGATTTCCTTATATCCTCAGTCAACCGTCCGTAAGACAGAGCAGTTAAAATGTTTCACCATTTTGGTGCCATGTACATCATATTGATGACGTTGAGGGGATCTGAAGTTTGAAGATATGTTTTCACTATCTACATGCTATGTTCGTATCACCATATTTTTGAATGTGAATAAACCTGCATTTCCCCAGCACGTGTGTGTGTGTATTCTCAAGCCTGGTCCGGCTGTATATGCATTCCACTTGCACAGTTTATGTATTCCATGTGTACAGGTCCATGGCGGGTGTTAACCTTCGTCAGTGCAGGTCAAGTGATATGACATCATAATCAATATGACCGGGCAGGTGACGCGGTATACGTATCCTATAGGTAAATACACTGCAAGATACAGACACCATGGCAGAATAAACTGTAGAAAGGGTAAAAACAAAACTGATAAAAAATATATGTGCTTGTGGCAAGTGTTTGTCAAACACATGTATTCTGTGCTCTTAGCATTGCACTATCTTGTGGGTTCTTGTGGCGTTAGACTGTAATGTGTGTTCATAGCCTTAGGCTGCATTATGTTCATGGTGTTCCACTGAATTGTGTGTTCATGGTGGTACACAGCATTGTGTGTTCACGGAATTACATTGCATTCTGTGTTCATGGGGGTACACTGTATTGTGTATTCATGGTGTCCCACTGCATTCTGTGTTCATGGCGTTACACTGCATTGTGTATTCATGATGTTACACTGCATTGTGTATTCATGATGCTACACTGCATTGTGTGTTCACGGTGTTATATTGCATTGTGTGTTCACGGTGTTACACTGCATTGTGTGTTCATGGCGTTACACTGCGTTGTGTGTTCATGGTGTTACACTGCATTATGCATTTATGGTGTTACACTACATTGTGTATTCATGGCATTACACTGCATTGTGTATTCATTGTGTTCCACTGCATTGTGCGTTCATGGAGATACACTGCATTGTGTGTTCATGGCGTTACCTTGTATTGTGTGTTCCTGGTGCTCCACTGCATTATGTGTTCATGGTGTTACACTGCATTGTGTGTTCATGGCGTTACCTTGTATTGTGTGTTCATGGTGCTCCACTGCATTATGTGTTCATGGCTTTACATTGCACAGTGTGTTAATAGGGTTACATTGTAAAGACTATAGTGTGGCAGAAAATGTTTCAGGGCGGCGTTTGGTAACTTTACTTTAAAACTATAAGTGCTATCCGTTTCCAATTTGGTATGAGGCTTTATAATACTTCTACCATTGAGGATTTTAATTGTAATAATTTATCACTCGATAATAAGAAAGTTGTCTATAACAGCTGTCATTATTTCAAGTCACAACAACACCTCACATGTCAAGGTTGTTGAGCTACTTACCGGAACAGCGACGCGATCATGCAAATTGGCAGGTCACATGTCACATTCTGACATTATGCTCGACAGGCCATATCACATGACTTCAAGCACGTGCATTTTGCATTAGTTAACGGAGTCAATACCGGTGTAGGTCAGAAGGGGTCATCTCGAAATCAAATATGTCACATGTTTATATGATGTTTTCAAATTGCTATTGCGATGTCATTTCATGCACATGTACATAAAGGAGAATTTTGATTGTTTAGTTTCCATGAAATTATTTTGAGCTTGGAAGTAATTATGGGACAGGTATATTTTCTTGGCATTATTCACAGTCCATTAATCGTATTTCTGTGAAACATGTACACATTACTGAAGTGGGTCTTTGATTTGTATTTGGGGGGTTGATCACTTACTTGTTTTCCTTGAATTTTCCAAGATTTTTCAATCAAGCATCTCTTCTTCGGACAGGTCACTATCTGATTCATCTCCAAGATCTATTCAGATTGGTGGGATGGTCTCTTCTCTAATACCATCTAGTTTCCAGTACTCATTTTCGACTGCCAATACGTTTCACACAGGCTTCCCACCGACTGATATCAGTCTCCCCTATTGCTGTGTGAACAATTTTTTTTCAACGTCAGATAACTTGAATGTCGTGTTGTAGAGTGATACCTTCCATAACTTGAATGTCATGTTGTAGAGTGATACCTTCCCCTTGATATCCTCCCAACAGCCCCGTTCATTTCTCTCCCATCGGTGGACTTAGATTTAAATACCAGATCACACCCAGGCAGAAATCCTTTGTGTGAGCCGGTATGCAGAATTATAAGTCTCTGTCCTCTGCCAGCTGGTAGCCTCCGTTTCGGCTCTTGTCTTTCAGCATGATGCCATTGGTAAGATGCTGTATGGGAGGCATTTACCTATATCTCCTCTAGATACACCGGTTCGTAACCATCAATGCGGTTTTTTTTTTCTAATTGGTCTCAAATAATTTACTCTTGATTTTACGATGTCATGCCGTTCACACATGGCAAGTTTTATCCCCTAAACACTTTTACATTTGTGACCAAATTTCAGCAACAATTTGCAAATAACACGTCACAATTTAATTCTGGACTCACAATATTCCAGAAACTCTCCGCACTGTGGCCACTCTCTCGCGAGGGATTTAGCCAAAATAAGCATGCAGCTGGTATGTATATGTGCTAAGGATGAATTTTTTTTTGTGTGGAAAACTCAAAATTTAAACTCGCTCGCCCATGGGCCAATATTTTTTTTCTCCCATGGGCGAGGCTTTTCAAAATCGCTCTCAGTTAGAGGAATTAAGTCACAATGAGTTGAAATTTGTGTCATGATACTTATGAACATACTTTCATCCATTCACAACCTCCAAAACATGGGAAAAGATGCATTTTGAGTAATAGTAAATATTCTCACCCATGGGCCAAATGTTTTTCGCCCATGGGCGAGATTTTAAAAACAATCGCTCTAAATTAGTAAAATTCAGTCAAACTAAGCTGAATTTCGTGTCACGACACTGATAAATATACTTTGATTTATTTAAAAACTACAAACGTGTAAAAACTTAATAGTATAACGAGAGACATCAAACTGGTTGTCTTGAGCAAGGATTTGTTGCAATCGCCATACCGACACATGCTCATTTTGAAGTGTTAGTTTTCTAATTGTGTCCCTGACAAGCCTTTGATAAAAACTATCCCAAATTAATTTTCTTCCCATTTTTGATATGGTCCCTGGAATGTCCGTAGACGAGGCATGGATAACTCCACTCAATACGCCCTTTGAGAGATCCAAGGCATGTTGCATCCGTTTGAAATACTTGTTTTCAGGAGCTACAAATGGACAGTCCCTTTCTTTTTCGCGTTAGAAATAATGATTAATTTTTCTAATAATATCTTTTGCGTCAGCCGACAAAACTGGACGTGTACATTTCTCTATGTGTGGATGTGTGTGTGCACTTCGTGCAATGCACGTGCTTGAAGTCACGTGACATGATCTGCCGAGCATAATGTAAGGATTTTACATGGGACCTGCCTATTTGCATGACCGGGTCGCTGTTCCGGTAAGTAGCTCAACACCCTTGACATGTGAGGTGTTGTTGTGACTTGAAATAATGACAGCTGTTATAGACAACTTTCTTATTATCGAGTGATAAATTATTACAATTAAAATCCTCAATGGTAGAAGAATTATAAAGCCTCATACCAAATTGGAAACTTAAAGTAAAGTTACCAAACACCGTCCTGAAACATTTTCTGCCAGACGATATTATGAGGTTTAAAAGATAATCTCTTTCAGAAACGCAAAGGAGACAACTCTTCACATCGGGTATGTTCGAAACCCAACTTGACAGATTTTACGGTAACAGCCGCCGCTCATGTGTATGGCGACAGTGCAGGGTGGAATCAGAAGATCACGCGCATACCTTACCATATGGCTGTATTAATGTACAAAATTACGAACATGATGACCTTCCTGCTTCCCCAACAAAACTCCAACATCCTCCATACCAACAGCATACCGACACCATACAAACATCAGTCAGTGGAGAACAAGGAAACTTGTGAAGTAAAAAGATCCCAGTTATTCATAGAGGCCATAAGGTATCACGTAAATGAACATCAAGAGAAAACGAGCTATCACAATGATATCACACAGCCCTAAACCATTAAAGGTAATGCAACGTTAAGAAGTTTTGATTTGTCAAATACCTCGGAAAGAATTTCAATCAGTTTCAAACTCACACTATCGGAAATAGAAATATGTATTTGTCCACAGCTTTCAGTTCGCCTACATTGTGTTTCATGACAGGGGAGCATATAAATCATAAACTGTTATCGATAATTAGATACAGAGTATCACTTTCATAGATACATTACTGTGACGGGGAGAACCTGGTGGGCGTGTGTGGTTCCCTTCAGTGTTGTTATTTACGGATTTCACCAGAAGGTAGCAGTTGGTACTATCATGTAGATGGGACGATGTAAGGGGGTTTAATCATTTCTCTCTTTCGTTGGTGACTAGTGTTAAGCTGGTGACTAGTGTTAAGCTAGTGACTCGTGTTAAGCTGGTGACTAGTGTTAAGCTGGTGACTCGTGTTAAGCTGGTGACTTGTGTTCCTGATGGAGACTTGTGTTCTCATGTTCCAGCTGGTGACTCGTGTTTATTGTTCCAGATGGTGACTTGTCATTCTCTGTGACAGCTGTTGTCTGGTCCAGACTCGGTTATTGACGGACCACCGATATATAGCTGGGACATTGCTGTGTGCGGCATAAAACTAAACTCACTCACTCTTGGATCTCGTTTGTTCCTACACATCAACATACTTCGTCAATTTATCTGCAGCAACCCATTCTGTATTGCCTGGTCCAAACTCGCCGTCCCGTAAATGGAGCATAGCCGAATAGCCGAGTGCAACGTTATAATACAACGATCGATCACACTTCAAACAAACGTATCTAATACATGTACTTCCCGAATCTTTTTTTCTGGTTTATATACTTCCCGAATCGTGTGTTTTGACTGAACGACCTCTTCCATAAACCATTGAAACTAACATCGATTTGGACAGTCAGTAAGAAATGCTGCCCGTGCAAGCTATCAGCTGCATTCCTGTGGAAATGTTTTACTCAATCCGTACGCCGACCGACTCACCCGTATAACAAGTATTTCCTTCATTCCACCCGGCTGCTGGTAACGTGTCACGTGACTTCCTGGTTGACCGAGCGCGGTGTGTGTACCTGCTGCTTGCCGGCCCCCAGCATGGCTTAGGTTGTTATCTCTCGCGCACTGTACTACAAGTATGGTTGAAAAAAGACGAGATACCCGTTGTATGATTGCAAGAGTAATCTCCCTTCCTTCACTGCGCTTGTGTACGGAAATGCCGTCTTCTAATGGTTCTAGGGAACATCACAGATTGAGAGACCATGAACACTCGTGGCAACATGCGGCTATCGAAAAGAGGTGGGGTGTTCATGTTATCAAAGGCTGCATGTGTACTATTACACACCTGATGGGGCTACAAGTGTCATCCTTATAACGATGTCCAAAGGAAATAGTAGGGTTGGGGAGGGGATGGGATGGGGTGGGAGTCGGGGTGCTCATGCTAGTAAAGACTGCTTGTGTAGTATAGTATTGCTAGGGGGAGGACATCCTACACGACGCATCTATATAATTATGCTATAAGGATTAGGGGGTGAGGTGGGGGTGAGGTGGGGGATATTCACATTAATCATCCATCTTGGTATAGACAATATTCAGATATTCTCATACATGTGGTGTTTAATGGGTGATGAATTGTTTCAGTATCCAATGATGTAGATGTACAATTAGAGCAAGGATAACACGGTTTCCGTCAGACTATCTATTTTCAATGTCTAAGCATTAGACCAACGGCACGATTACAGAGGGGTATTTGCCGAACCATAACAAGCACAGTAAGTCAGCAGCTGACCCCTTTCAGTCGCCCAACTGTGAAGAGATATTTCCTGTAGATTCGATTATCCATGTACCGTGGTGCTCACAAAGCATGAGCTGAGTTAGACGACCAGTACTTGGTCACTTCTAGATGACGAGGTAGTTTGTTCAAATATCTCAGGGAACGTAAACTTCTCAGCTGCTGGGTTGGTGTAAGTTCCCACTCTCTGTTTTCTTTGACGTACACTCACGCGGAGGAGGAGTAAAGCCTGCCGCTACAGACGTCGCAGCACTCTAATGAATTAAAGCCGACGGTCCATAAGGCGAACTGGACCGCTTTAGGGCTTAGGCACTGTGCTTCTCTTCGCTAAGATTGTGTTGACGTCATAGTTGATGACGTTGTAGAAAGGACATGGTCTTCCTACGTGGTCCACTTCTGGACACGTGGTTCGCTCGTCCAGATGCGTCCCGTTGATGTGGACGTCCGTCAGACTGGAGCGGAAAGGTTCTGCTGTAGTTTGTTGTTGCAGGGAAAAAACCAGATAGGAGCTCCCATGAACATACACACGTTCACTTTGTGTCCGGTATTTTTTCTGTGAAAACCGTTTCCTTTTGTTCAGGAACTGCTACAAGCAGTCTGAGGATCAGCTGAAATAATAAAAAAAAGATTCCTCCTTGTTGCCCTATATTGTCCAATTGTTCATGGTTGAATATTATTTTAGTCTTAACTGGCGAGACACGAGCGTGGTATATCGAGGTAGTGTTTCTCTTGTAAGCGTATTACACGATGAACTGACTGACAACTTCCGATTTGCGTCCCTTACCACGAAGCTTCACCTAACAAATAAACGTACATCTCCTCGTAAATACAGTCCATACCACATGTCCGGAAACCCCGCCTTCGGGACGATATTTATGTGAAATGAAACTTACGTTTAGCAGCCTGATTCCCCGAGTCACTTGCGCCTGCGCTTACGCTCCGACACTCAGTGTGAGTTAGCGCAGGCGCAACTGGCCCCGGGAACCAGGCTGTTAGTATAGCCGTTATATGGCATTGTTAATGGCAGAACATTTTTGAATGTTTGCGTGAATATAAAATAGCTTACTCCTTGCTTTTCGTCACTAAATATTCGATTCCTCACATGAGTATATTGTGTGAAGCCCGTTTGTGGTGTCCCCCGAAGTGATATAGGTGGAATATTGCTAAAGCGGCGTAAAACCATGTTCAGTCACTTACTCACTCAGCAGGAAATATCTGTCCAATGTGTGACTGGACACAGGTGGTCAGAGGAACAGATCTGCAAAGTCACATCAGAACACAACTACAACGTTATCAATGAATAAATAGTATTTAGAGTTTGTTGTTCCGGATTCAAGTGTTTCCCTGTACGTTTTGAGAGAGTAATCGGTAAAGGAATGAACTGTACACCGGACAAGAATTACAGAACAACATTTATAAATCAGGTGAGATGTACAGTTGTACAGACAGGGCGTTCATTTATTCACCAGGCAAGACACACAGTTATCCACCAGATAGGGCATACAGTTATACGCCAATACAGCCGGGCTTACAGTTGTAAATCAGTGAGGACACAGTTGTACACGGGGCAGGACGTACAGTTGCAATTTGTGCACAAGGCAGCACATACCAGACTGAACGTACAGTTTTCCCCAGGTAGGATATGCAGTTGAACGCCAGGAAGGGCGTGCAGTGGCACAGAATGTATCTTGCTGATACAAAGACAAAAACCACGTACACTCGAGTAATGACAAAACGTGAAAACCCATTACCGGATATTCAGTACACGTTTATCACACTCAGTATAAATAATGATATAAACACGCGTACTCATCATGTTCGCAATAAATAAATCACAGGTGCAGGAATGAAATGAGTTCTTGGACAATCGGCAATCTGCACGGGCAATGCAAACATGAGCTTATGGCCGAGATCTCGCTCTGACGTTTTCTGTAATGCGACTTGGCGCATGCGCACACTGACATCCGATCTTGAGCGGCTCCCATACCTCGGCATACCGATACATGCCCTCCACACACCCGGTCCTGCGGAGCACCTTGGTGTAATATGTTATAGGCAGGCAGTCCAACAGGTTGGAGGGCCCATTGTCAGGTCTGAGACATTCCACACAGTTGCACTCAGTCTCCACCATGGTGTTTGGGATTCTGTTCTCGTCGTGATTGAGGACGTAGTGGAAGGGGCAGACCTTCCCCTCATGGAATCGCACGGCCTCCTCCCACGTCGGGCACTGGCTATCACCTGCCAGTGACATGTACCTCCGGTTGACGAACTCTTCCTGGACCGAGGACAGGTTGGCAACAGTGTCGAGGAGAGTGGGGATTTGATAGAAACTGTCATGGAGTTGATCTTGTGTGTCTAGTTTAAGGTTCGTAGGCTCTCGACAGCGTCGTGATCTTCTTCCGGTTGCCCAAGCTGAACATCCCGGCATCGCTATCAGGAAACACGTAGTGAGGAGTATCTACAAACAGATTATGTGGTAGTTATAGCGTATGCTGTTATCCAGAGCCTTGTTTCCAAATATGTAAAACCTGAACTTTTTTAATCACGAATAACATCCGTAAACATTTCTTTCCAGTCACCAAATCGGGGCTTTTTTGGTTTAATGCACAAAGAATGAGGAACTGACAACTGATACTGCAGTGATGTAAACAAGTCTCCTTTCCTTTAAGACTTCGATTATCAGGAACATAGGTCATAGATACGTCACATGCTTTTGTTTACATTTAGGAAGATGTTAGCTCTCAAACTGTTTCAAACAAGACCATTGTAGATTGGATTCGTGCAGATCTTCACCAAAATCAAAACATTGATGTAGAAAAACAGTCGGAGTGATGCCTGGAGACCCAGTGAGTTCTGTTTTAAGGCCGCTCAGTAACGAAAGCCTGGATTCAGCAACCCGTAGCCATGTTTGCCACAAAAGACTATGCTTGTCGTAAGAGGTTAACAGGATCGGGTGGTCAGTCTCGCTGACTTGGTTGAGGCAAATTGCGCGGATTGATACTCATGGTTTTGATCACTAGATTGTCTGGTCCAGACTCGATTACTTACAGACCGCCGCCATATAGCTGGAATATTGTTGAGTGCGTCGTTAAAATAAACTCACTCACTCGTATCAGCTGGTCAGTTACATATATCAACATCAGTTCTGTTCTCATGGGAACACATTCCACCCAATAGAAGATTTATAGACTGTAATAACCTAATGTTTGTATGAACTGCCTCAGGCTGTCGTGAAATGGAAGGACACGGAACTACACGAAGCATTCTAACGAACTTAAGAAACCGCCTGGGCACGTTTATTTCTACTCATATGTCTCAATTATGGAAAAATGTTGCCGTGGGGTAGCCTATTGGTGAAGAGTTCGCTCATCACACCGAAGTCCCGTGTTCGACTCCTCTTGTGGGTATAAGTGCGAGGTCCATATCTGGTGTCCACCGCTATGATATTGCTGGAATTTTGCTTAAAGCGGTGTAAAACCATACTCACTCACTTATGGAAACGTTTTGTCGCTGTATCACTATTCTGATCACGAGTGCATCATTAAGCATGTGGAAACCAGCACATACTGAAGCCTATTGGTCATGGGTAGTTAGTGTACTGGAATGAATTTAGGCCATCGGAAGTGTTATTATGACACATTATCATAAAGCGGATTATAGGAGTCGTCTTGTTTAACGTCCCTTGACGACAGACCCGATCGTGTGCCAGTCCTTAAGAGCGACACAGGGCAGTCAAGATGGGGATATCTTAAGAATTCATGTAAACAAACTCACTTATATCAGAAATCATTACCAACTTCAATGCTCACAGTGTGTACATTTCATACCAACTAGACAGGAATATATTAATTAACATATAAGTGACCGTCGGGTATAAACCCACTGTAAGGGTTCACAAGGAACCTGGATCAATATCTTCATGCATAATATAACTTTGTTATTTGATACTGAAAAGCACTGCATTGTTCATCTCACCATTACTGTTGACTGAAGTAGAGTCATAGCTGCTGGCGATCGGCTTCGTCCGAGAAAAAACACTATAATGGATTCTCAGATACACGTTCAGATTTTATACCAATGGCGGGTGAGAAGAGGGGATTTTACAAATGACGTTTTTTTCCCTCCTGTAATGAATCTCTGCTATGAGCCATTCACTCGAGCCAAGTGACCCAATCATCCCTTCGGGATCCTGTCAATGATCCCCGTCATCCGGGTCTATATCCCGCTGTGGACGTTCCCTTGCATCATCACCCAGTCTGTGTGTGGTGCTAATGGTTCGTGTAAGAGTGCACAGAGAACAAACAACGTGTTTTTGTTTAGTTCAGAGTCAAACTACTGTGGGAATTACTTTGTCAAAAAAAGTCAGTTACGAAATTTACAAATCCAAACAGATTACCTGTGATCTAATTTTGGTCCATATCTAGGTGGATACGGGTGTGGCTGTATGTTGGCCAACCACGAAGTAACATGGCGCTGAAACCACGATACATGACATATTTGGGAGCGTCGTAAATAGCGTGTTATGACATCATTAGTGGGAACAATGCATTGTATAATGATGCCAAGTCGCAGCGAGACCTTCCGACTTATTGTAATCATCATAATAACAATATTACTGTAGCAGTTCGACACGTGACGATCTGGTTAGAATCACTGATCTTCTGTAACCCATTCTTGTCATAAGAGACGACGAGCGGGATCGGGTGGTCAGACTCGCTGGCGTGGTTGGCACATGTCATCTGTTCCGCATTGCGCAGTTCGATTCTCATGCTGTTGATCACTGTCTGGTCCAGACTATTATTTACAGAGGCCGTGACGCCATATAGGTGGAATATTGCTGAGTGCGGCGTAAAAGCTCACTCACTCACTGTATCAATTCCACATGCGGCAAACTGGGCGTATATCTAGGATATGAGAGAAAGTAGTAAAACAAATAAAACTGCAGCCGTACTAAAATTAAGTCAACGAACGTCTGACCTCATGTATATATATTTGTGACGTCATGAGCTATCACTGTACGTCACTGTACGCTTTCCAATAAGGCCCTCTGAGAGACGGAGCCCAGCTTATTAATGATGTGGCAGAATGACATCATATTGCGTGAACGAACCACAGCGCTATAATCACTACCAAATTCAGTATGGACTTAAGGGTTTTTTATAGCTCGAAAAGTAGGGGGAACGGGGTATTGTTAAAGGTGATGTGGTATATGTATCAAATGCCAGAAGCGTCACAGGCCAGTTCCGTTTTCTAAACGTTCTTTCTGATTTCATTTTCTCCCTCCTTGTAAACAGACACCCCGATGGGACCACAAGGAAGACAAACAAACCGGAAGTGATAGTGTCATATTCAATCCCAATATTGAACATTCACCAGTATGCTACAAAATTTAAAGGTCTGTGAATATATAGGCTCTAGTCTGGATTTGTTGAAAAGAACATCTGAAATTTTCAGCAAAGTGATACTGCTATTATGTTGTAAAACTGGGTATTATCAGCTGACATTGAGAGATATTGGGGTGGGGTGGGGGTGGGGGGTGGCGGTGGGGAAGTAAGGATCACGTGACACAGGTCGATGAACACGACGGTAGTTCTTTTCATGCAATCGTGTAGGATGTAACTTACTTGAAGAAAGGGCATTGTTATTTCTGATGACTCCGTCTGTGGTGTGGCTACGGTAGAGCGAGCGTAAGGCAGAGTGGCGACAGCTGAAGAGAGGCAAGACAAGAACGACATCTCGGGTCGAGGATCTCGCTCTCTGTGTACGCCGAGGCTGCTCAACTGAGATGCGGCAACCAACATCAGACCGATGGAGTGAGTGAGTTTAGACGTGTTTTATCGGTACCGAATGGCGTGGATGATGACTGGCATGTTCACATGGAATGGGTGAGTTTATTTTTACGCCGCACTCAGCAATATTCCAGGTATATGGCGGTGGTCTGTAAATAATCTAGTCTGGACCACACAGTCTAGTGATCAAAATAATGAGCATCAGTCTGCGCAGTTGGAAACCGATGACATGTGTCAACCAAGTTAGCGAGTCTGACTACCCGATCCCTTTACCACAAGCACAGAAGCCGTTTATGGCATGCAGAGGTTGCTGAAGATCTATTTTAAACCTGATCTTCATGGGTTCTATCGGATAGAATCTCATCTCGATCTAAACAAAAGCAGCAACACAATTTATGTAGGATTTTGCTGTGATGTTATCTCAAACAGAGATAACACTATATGCCATAGTCGATACAAACGCATGTCTGAAGCTGTCGTGAGTAAACCGGAGTAACCTTAAACAGTTGCATAAAGGTAATTAGTGAGCAATGAGTGACTTCCCAGATTTACGTAATATGATTTTAACACCATATTTCAGTACGTGACATAAGTATTTACAGTAATAACTCACACTCTTTTTTGAGTTCGCTTCCAGAACAGGGCGTTGGGGTAGTCTAGAGGTTAAAGCCTTCACTCGTCATGGCCAATAGCAGGATTCCATACTCCAGATGGGTACAATGCTTGCAGCCCATTTTAAGTATTCCTAGACGTGACATTTCAAAAATGTTGCTACAAGTGGTGTAAAACTAAACCCACGCACTCTTCACTCAAAAGTACCTTCGATATTGACACATGGTCACAAGGACGTTCAGGGCACCTGGAGTCACTCTTGTGAGATTGTTGTCATTTGGCGGAGTAAGAGTTGCATGTGTGTGTGCGTGTGCGTGTGCGTGTGCGTGTGCGTGTGCGTGTGCGTGTGCGTGTGCGATATTAGATTTTCTGGACTCCTTGGGTTTCTTTCACGAAGCAACCTTAACTATGGTTAACCTTAACTCCCATTCTTTAACACTGCACTAAGGCTACCTTAGTGAGTTACGATCACCTTAGAGCATTGTGAATGGAAGCCCTGGCTTGCTTCTTAAGGTGAGGCTCCAACTCAGTATGGTGCATGCTGGTCAAGACATCTACAAGGAACTAAAGTCAACCTTCTAATCACAACGCCTTCGACTCCCTTTTACCATCACAGGAAGGATCTCAGAAGCACAAATGAACCTGACAAACGTATGCATGCAACACTGGACAAATGTTGGCCTGCAACTTCATTGAAGAAATACCTGGCTCCCCTCAATCCCAACATCGTTGCTTTGTACCTGCAGTCTTCCAAGACAGGAGTTCACGACTGGCTTCTGTCACTGTCTCACCTTCAGTTACCCATTTCTGGTGTCCAGGCGCGCCGTGATGTTGCTGGAATATTGCTAAAGGCGGCGTAAAACCAAACTCAGTCAGTCAGTCAGGCGAGCTGACACCCTGGAATAGGAGCCACGCACAAAAGTCGTCTTTACTCTGACAAATATAACATTAGTCATATATACTATCCAAAAGAAACGCATAGACGAGAAATCTGTTGTGAAAATGTTGTATTTTCAAACATGTGTAAATCGTCCACAAACAGATATTTTAGAGCATGAAAGTTTATACCAGTTTAGAAGAGAAGGTAATGTCTATACAACCAAGTGGATACTTTCAGATAACGCTGAGCGCGACGGTGACGCCGCAGGACGACCCCGGCGTCTGGTTTCCTGGCTCTCAAGCTGTTTCGTACAGTTTGACTGGGTATCCTCTGAAGTCCAGGCACCCTGGCTGCTGTGGTCCCACTCCTGGTAGTACGGTCACGCAACTGTAGTACCCGGATGATCTTGCAATGATCTGCAAGCCATGATATCGTGCACAGACTAAAATTCAGACGGCTGGCAACAGAAAGGTGGTAATCGCAAGCATGCATTCTTTCAATGGCGATGTTACGTGTCGCAGAGTCTAGACGTGACGTAGTGATTTCACCTGGAGACCTCTTCAAAAAGAATGCCAATTCCTGAAAGAAATTTGGATTTTATTTGCCAGATAGCTAATGCTCTTTGCTGCACAATTTCAAATGGAAGGTGATTTCTGTTGCGTTGTGGCGATACCTTTCTAATCCTTGTGTGCAATCTCATCAAAATCGACATTTTCCGGTAAAATTGATTTTTTACTTGTGCAATTGCGGAAAATCATGTCATCAACACATCTGTGATCTATTTTGACAATTGTTTGAATGCAATAGGTAATTAATAGATTTTCAAAACGTGCAAATCGCCTATGAGTATCATTTTGGGATAGTTTATGTATTGCAGTGTCTCAGTAAAGTACAGATTCTGGTACTTTTGTTGGGTTAAGTCCCATCTGGAGAGTCGATCCCATACCCTCTGAGTCAAACACCTAATCGCCAGCACAAGAAGTCAGCCGCCTCAACGGCTCGAATCCTGGATGGGACTCAGCCCAACTCAATGACTAGCATCTGAACTTTTCTTGGAAGGTATAATCTCAGGTATAACATTATGTTACATCTGACCTCTCTTTAAATGGCATTAAATGACAAATAGATGTTAGAATTTAATCAACCCTGTCATAAACCAACGGTCGGTTTCGAGGCATTCTCTGTCACGTGGAAAGATACATTCATCGTAAGACAGCTTGGAATGAGTTCCAAGAACCGGTAATGGTATGTGACTGATCTCAGGACATACATACATCCCGTGAGCAGCACATGCACATTCATGCATATATCACATGTCAAAATATTTATCACGGAAATAATTGTATATTTGGTTGTTGATATGGCACATGATTTATTTCAAACACATTAGAATAATAATGTGTGATATATAAATATATCAGTGATAGTGTACAATCTATATATATATCATCGATACTGTACGATACATAAATATATCAATAATCATACATGCCATATAAATATAACAACGCTAATGTATGATATATGAACAGATCAATGATAATGCATGATATATAAGTGTATCAATGACAATGTATGATCAATAAATATATCAGTAATAATGGATGATATTAATATAAATATATCACTGATCATGTATGATATATAAATATATCAATGATAATGCCCGATATAAAATAATATCAACGACAATGTAACATATAATGTATATCTAAACACATGCACACATACACACACACACATACACACACACACACACACACACACACACGCACGCACGCAATGATAATGTATGATATATAAATATATCTATGATTGTGTTTGGTGTATAACTGTAAACTACAGAACCAGTGTGACCAGAAATACAAACCCAGAATATGCATACGTTAAATGATACATCATAAGCTAACAAATCCAATGTAGTAGCTGGAAAATGTGTTTAACTTTGGAATATGCACACTGAGTCCTCTTGGATTCATGTCGAATATGTCAATACTGGGAGATTCACTGCATCTTGAGTTTGAATGTTTATTATCCATTTCAGAACATATCAGGAGCTTGACGGTAGAATTTAGAGTGTCTAAGGTAGAGATCTTTCTGGAAGACGGTCCGTAAAGCGACTTGGTGCATGCGCACACTGACACCCGATCTTGAGCGGCTCCCATACGGCGGCATACCGATACATGCCCTCCACGCACCCGGTCCTGCGGAACACCTTGGTGTAATATGTTATAGGCAGGCAGTCCATCAGGTTGGAGGGACCATTGTCAGGTCTGAGACATTCCACACAGTTGCACTCAGTCTCCACCATGGTGTTTGGGATTCTGTTCTCGTCGTAGTTGAGGACGTAGTGGAAGGGGCAGACCTTCCCCTCATGGAATCGCACGGCCTCCTCCCACGTCGGACACTGGGGCTCACCCGCGAAGATAGTGTGCCTAACTCTAACAAACCGGTCTGGGATGGTGGACACATTGGCAACAGTGTCGAGGAGAGGAGGAACTTGGTAAAATCTGTCACGTAGTCGGTCATCAATTTCCATTTTACGATTCATGGGCTCCCGGCAGCGCCGAGACCTTCTTTGAGCCGTGCACAATGGTGTCGCTACCAGAATGACCAATAGGAAAAGTGTCTGGAAATGAATGGAAATGAAAGACCATTAACTCTTTGGCAATGTTCGGATGAAGCAAATACAACGAGAATGAATAGCTGGAACTCGTTTTAATACATTCGGAACGTAGCATTGTTTATACATGTATTGTAGTTATTATATCATAATATAACTATACGTTAATTTATTGTGTATGACAATCTTTTGTTTGTTTGAATAACGCTACCCTCGCTTTTTGTCTTTTTTGTTTCTAACGCAATTAAAGTACTATGATAGAGCACAGGGAAACTGTAGCGCAAATGGGGTTGCGCCGCATAGAGAATATGACAAGTCTTCTTACATGCGAGCGAAGTACTTTCCTCGCTTCGGCTCGAAAAATATTTTTTATGTCAAAAAACCCCCAAAAACATCGCCACCATCAAAACTACACGACCACCATCAAAACTACACACTCATTTCTACACGGGGTTGTGCTTTCACATTTCCAACCTCATGCTTAGTAATTACTCATGTGAAATATGTTTTATTCAACATTTTTTAAGCGCCACTCATGGTATTCAGATCGTTCTTCCGATCCATTAGCCCTGCCACCTTCCAGTTGAACGGAGTGACGGAACATGAAAAAGCAGAAATTAAAAAGAAATACCATATTGCCTAATTTTATCGTGAATTGTTGGAGTTTATCTGTCTTTTCTGTCGTCGCTATTGTTAGTATTTTCGTAACATTTGTTCTACATAAAACACTTCTGGCGTAACGGTGAATGATGCAGGGGAGGTAACTGTAAGTATTCCATATGGAACAACACCCTCCTTTTCCTTCACTCCGTTGACCCGAAAGCGGGAAGGGCCAATGGAGGCTTAGAGCGGTCTGACATACCGCGAGTTGCGTTTAAAATGTTGAATAAAAGGTATTTCACGTCAGTAATTGTTCAACATGGGGTTGGAAATGTGAGATCACAACCCGGTGAAGAAATGGGTGTATAGTTTTGATGGTGGCGATGTTTTATTTTGACATTAAAAATATTTTTCGAACCGAAGCGAGGAAAGTATGTTGCCAAACTTTGCTCGCTTCGCTCGCATGTAAGACGACTGGTCATTTTCTCTATGCTGCGCAACCCATTTGCGCTACAGTTTGCCTGTGGTTAGATTTATCTTTCTTCCCCTTGAGCACATGTTTTAAGAAGTGTAGCGACGAGCTCGGCCGAGACTGTAAAAAATGGCAAGCAGCATGAATAAACAGGTAAGAACAACACCCTGTCTTTTTTTAAGAAAGGACAAGTTACCCGCTTCTGCACCTTCAAGTTCTTCCACGAACATATTGTATGATTGCTAATTATCAGGTCATTGTATCACTGTCAGTTTATCGTCATTTCAGTGCCTGTGTGTGTCGCTTCTTGGAAATGCATACACAAACTCCAGTTTGTCTTATTCGAGAACTATCATGCATTGCAGTCACGAGGCTGAAGGTTGGGTGACTCAAGGATAAATCCTTGTCCGGTTCGATTCCCTAAATGGATACATACTGTGAAACCCGGATGTATTTTGCTCACAGCAGCTAGGAAACAGTACACTCTCACTTCTCAGGTGTACTTGCACAGATTGGGATCTTGTCGAATTATTCCATAGACGTGTTTGTTTACTCATCTTTTCTTTTGTTGTTTTAGAAGATACCACCACCCAGCATTAAACCTGAGTGAGTGAGTGAGTGAGTGAGTTCCCCTTTACGCCACCTTTAGCAATACTCTGGCAGTATCACAACGGCCGACACCAAAATTACGATTCACATATTGTACCTATGTGCTGAATGGAACCGGGTACTCGTCGTGACGAGCGAACGCTTGAACCACTAGACTGCCCTACCATCCCACATGCTTCATGACTGACGAAGGTTATAGATGGTATGAAGTTTTAATGATATGGCAGATGGCCGTGAACGGTCGACTGACATGGACCATGGTTGCCAAAGGTTGTGACTGACATGTAGGTACCGAATGACGTTTATGACAATTAGCATGATCACAGTGAATGAGTGAGTGAGTTTTACGCCGTACTAAACAATATTCCAGCTACATGGCGGCGGTCTGTAAATAATGGAGTCTGAACCAGACAATCCAGTGATCACCGACATGATCTGCGAAATTGTGAGCCGATGACATCTGTCAACCAAGCTAACGAGCCTGGTCAACGTATCCTGTTAGTCGCCTCTTGCGACAAGCATAGTCGCCGTTTGTGGCAAGCATGGGCTGCTGAAGACGTATTCTAACCCGGTCTTCACGTATCACATGTTCACAGAAGGTTGAGAGACTGTGTGATAAGCAGTAGGGTAAAAGATCGGATTTACCTGAAAACAGGCGACTGACTTAATCAAAGTCTTACCAATACTTGAAACAGTCGCCCAATATCAGGTGTATGGCAAATGTATCAAACACTTCAACATTGTATACAGAAATCATTTTCTCATGTAACAACGTTCTGGCAATTTGCTTAGGAGACAAATAATGTGTAAAGTATAACTTAATCACTCATGGAGGAAAGAGGATTAAAGAGCTCCTCACCATGGACCTGGATGACAGCAGCTTCATCGTCTCGGTGGTCGCTGTAGATTACTTTCAGCTTTGTAAATTTGATAAACTCTGTCCAACTTTCTCAGAACCTGCCATATATACACCACTACATCCGTCACCGCCACCCGAAATAGTGTATGACCAGAGGGTTTTCACGTTACTTGTGGATACAGTAATCAACGTCATCCACCAGTAGTTGGCGCAGGGTAATTGTCTGACTGGTCTGTCCTCCTCTGGCCCCTTCCGCCTCTCCTCATCCTCCTTCACTGATGCAGTTCACCGCATCTTTACACTCCATCATCCGTTACAACCATCCCAGTCTCCGGGCCTGGTATAAGGGGAAGTTTTGAAGATTTATTACTATTCACCACATAAACCACCAGGAAAGTTGTAATGATTGCTCTTGGAAGTGTTTTATTAGAATAACTGATTAACTGACCCAGAGCAATTATTCCTATTTCATAAAATTGCGTTGTACCCATTTTGATAATCTTCATCATGCCTAATACATTACACGCGTATTGAATAAGTGTACGGTTGTGGTTTGTGTAAGCCGTTTCAACATCCTCACTACGGTAGTTCAAGCTATTGTAAGGGTGATTAACATGTACATACTTATGGCATTTATACTGGTAGAGAAGCTTTCACCTACTCCTTGCTGCTCCCTATGAAGCAGCCAATAGCTCGAAGCTGACGTTATGGTAATTTTGTTTAAAAAGAATTTTGGTTACGTATATTATTTTAGTTTATATTTCCATTCTTTTATTCTTACTGAGAGACGAAACACGTGCCACCATGCACTCGATGGTTTAGCTCACTGATAAAAACAGTTCATGGCGAATATTTGGATTCCTGTCACTATGTAATGCGTAAATATGGATTACAAATGCATGTGACTCAACTCAATCTTTGGCTGCGAACCAATGTACTGTCGTATGTTTGTGCTCGACACATCGATCTTTACAACTGTTGTCACATTGAGTAATCCACATGTCTTACTGACACAACTATTGTCACGCTACGCATTGAGTAATCCATGTGTCGTACTGACACAGTTATCATTACATTACTCTAATTGTAATTTGTGGATCTTACTGACACAACTATTGTCACTCTACGCGTTGAGTATTCCATGTTTATTACAGACACAACCGTCCTTATTTTACGATTACTGTAACACCCATCGTTGCGAGTTTAGTTCCTGTGGAGTCAAATTGTAAGCATGGAGTATTAATTCCAAATTTCTACATTCATAAAGTGAATGTACATTTGTAACGGAGTAAATTACTCTTAGAACTTATAATGGCATATTAATGACGGGCAGCGCGGAGCTGTCACGATATAGTCCTCTACTATATTAGTGTCCATACCAAACATACGTCCTCTATTTGTGAATATGAGTAGTTTACAATAAAACAGTGATCCTATGCGCCGGTGCATCATGGGAACATGAACAAGTTGCAACAGAACTGAACCAACCATAGCAGATAATAAACTGACATGTTTTACACAGAAATATTGATGTGATCGTGAAATGTCACCACCAACACTTATGGGCATTTAAGACATTAGTTAAGATTCCGACACGGGATCTGGTGGTCGCTGACTTGGCTTTTCGTATCCCATACCTCTATACCTGTAGATCGATGCCATTGACTGCATTGCCAAGTCCAGATTTGATTATTTATGTGAAAACATCAAACAACAAGAAATACGTCTGATGAAAATACATACTTGATCACCTACATATCTACCCAAAGTTTCAGTTTGGAATGGTTCCAGTTTATAACTGTATATAACATACTGTTCACAAATAAATGTTACATAAAATAGGTTATGTTGATTCCCCATGAAGTATTTTAACAAAACTAAACCTGAAACAATTATCCATTGTTTTATATGAGTGCCACTACACAAAAGTACCATGGAATCACTTGTCAGATTAATCAAATACAGTAGTAGATGGGAGAATAGGTTTTTACAATTGAAAAAAATCTTAATTGGAAGGAATACAGAACAACCCGTTACATCTGACAAGCAAAACGTTTAGAAATGTAATAAGACTCAAACCAGGTTCTAATCATGCTAACAGAGAGATACTTCCTCATTAGTAAGCAAAAAAAAACAAAACAAATAACACATTTTCATAATTGCCAACAGTCAAGTTTTGGTGATATCTCCATACCCTATTTGCTGCCGTTTTAAGTAAGCTCTCCAATCTGTCCGCAAAACAATTACAACAATGGTATTTACTGGTTGTACAAATTACAACACTTTCCATTACAGATCAAATTCAAATGTTGTTTCTACCTTACAGTAGTGTGTTATGCTGCATTTTCACGACATCTGTACAAAGTCTACAGAGAAATGTAAATGCTGAATTTGTACATGATATTTCTTTCAAATGCTCATCGAAACTGTGATCCCGTATTTGTAACATGGAAATGGGAAATAACATACTTAAACGAAAAAAGGGAAAAGAAATACATCCGATGATTGTGGTGTTTAACATCACACAAAGCAAGAACGTGTTGGGCAAAGATAGAATAATACCTTTATCCAACTCATCCAGTCACAGAGCAGTAAATGTAATTACTGTCTCGGCATTAGTGCTTTTGATCGCTCTACAGTAGGTTTATACAACGAATCATAAGTAAACGGTGCTTTTTAATCAAATCCAAACTTCGAATTTTAATTTCATAATATAAAAAAATAGAATATTATTAAAAGGTGGCGTTACCTGGTGATTCACTACATCACGGATGACGAGAGCGCTCTGCATTCTTGATTCACTAACAACATCAATTACAGCTTTAATTCGTTCAGAAGTAACAAAGGTAAATGTTCAAGGTCCTGCTTTGAAGCATAGAGTGGAACTGACGGGTAATTTCATTGCATTGTGTTTTTGCCTAATCGTATCTTGTTTCGATCAATGAAATACGCTCTCGTCATTTGCATTGTCAACTAGATGACGTGTTTCGTTTGCCTGAGTGCCTGATGGGGACGACACGTGGACACATTCATTGTTGTATGTTAAAGGTATTTGACTTCATGAATGGGGACTTCCTAGTCCTCACATTTACCAGGTACATAATGATAGGTAACTGGGAGTAGACAGCAAACCGCCCGAATATCTGAACCTACAGTTGTGGCTATTGATCCTCTTCAGGTTGTACCTCAGTTACAAAGGGAATACTTACAAAGTCATTTTCAGTTGAAGTGATCAGTAGCAGTCGTCGAGTTGCAAGACTAAATCAAGTTTAATACTGTTCACTGAGTGCTGAAAAAGCATAACCTGTTCATTCACGTGTTGTAGATTTGGAAAATAATTGGACTGAGGTGATTTGACATTTTTGTGCACTATCCTCTCTGATTTTGATTTCGTTGAGAATGACTGAGGACATACAAGCATCGACGTTTTGTATAAGAAACACAGAGAACTTGATTAAGCACACCTGTATCTTTTGCAATGATAGATTTTCAACATGTACATAAAATGATGTCGCCACGATGGAAAACCATAAGTCTTTCTGACCCGTATAATGTTTTGATTCATACAAAAGCGACAAAACGATGGGAATCTATGTAGATTTTATGTAGATAATTGCTCATTGTAATAAAACACTTATTTACATACTAAACCAATCTTGTACAACTATGGAATGTTTATTTTGAATTGGACATTCCAAGTGTTATTATATTGTCTGGCACGATCCGAGTGATCGTCCATGTGATTGCATGGTAGCCAACACTCTCGTCCTCATACCCCCTGTCGACCTCCTGATCCTCTGAAGTCTACGCCTTTTCTCGTGCTTACAAGTTACATCGACTGCCTGCATAGTCTATATTCAATGTAGTGTTTCTATCAACTGCATAGCATATATCTTAAGGTGGTGCGTACATCGACTGTCTGTATAATATATATTCAGTCTGTGCTTACATCCACTGTCTATATAGTTTATATTCTAGGTATTAGCAGGTGTCGGTGTCTGACACCCCAAGTGTCAGCGTGGATAAAATACCAACGTACTCAAAGGACATATGTATATTTATTTACACATCATATGAGCTCGTGGAAGAATAGGCTTTCAGATATGTGTTATATTGTCTACATGTGGTCCACGTGGGTTGCGTGCTGCCAGCTCTACAGTCTCTCGTACGGTTGTAGTCGTTGTAGTGCACAAACACAGTTCACCGGAAGATCCTCCATGGTCACGTGACAGGATGACGCTGTTGGACATCTGATGACGGGTATAGGGACGTGTTGCAGTACACATGCAGATGGGAGGCTGGTGGTTCCACGTAGGCCGAGTCCGGTGTTACATCTGCTGCTGGTGCATCTAGCTCGGTACAATACTCGTGGAAATCTCGCTGTGTCTTCATCTCGCACGTAATACCACGAACACACGCTTCTCTCCGTCGACGTCACATTCTCCCTTACTACACATGCACCATGACCTTGACAGCCAGGCCCTTCATTACTGTCGTGTGCGCGAATAGACCATTCTCTCCAGGTGTTGATGACGTCAGGCAGAACCGACAGAGCATGGTTGTGTTGACTTGATACAAAAACAGTCCAGTGGGCCAGAGTCAACCAAGCAAGTGTAGCAGTCTTCATCACAGTTGTGTCTTAAAGGATTATTATACAGCACTAAATACGCATGAGCATGCACACGAGAAGTTCTTAAACGAAAACCTCCCCAAATGTATATATAGTGAACTGACCCTATCAGGACATCCGCGATTGGTCAGTAATCTTCCTAGGAATGTCCACATCCGCCGGACCACGGCATGAACGTTTCCGTGAATGTCCAATGACACATAATCAGTTTATGAATTGTAGGAGGTGCAGCAAGTGACGAGACCAGGTTTTGACGGATGAAGAAGCTCTGTGTCAATACCGAGTCTTGATAAAAACGCTTGAAAGTGCCATAACTTGTGTGTAAAATTATATGGGATATCCCCCAGTTGATATCTTGACTGGCATATCTCTCACACGGTGTCAAGTGCCACCAATGTCTGTCACGTGATAACTTCCCGGGTTATCATTGGTGGAGATAGGAACTGACAGGAGGATCTGCATCTAAGTGATAAAGGCGTAAGCTGATTATATTCATCATATGGAAGTTTGGGCACTTCTTGTTCAAAGTGCTGCCCTTCCACATCTTCCCTTTGCCGATTAATCTTTTAATGTCTTCTATTCTAGTAAGTAATTTATTTGGGGAATTGGGTGCTATGCGTGGTTTAATTATCACGAGATTTCACGGTCTAATGTCCCTTCTGTTGGCCAAAATACTAGACTTGCACATGCATTATTTTTGGTTCTAGAAGAAGGATAAAATTGTTTTACTGCTCATTCATTATTATCAATTCGTGCTGTAATGAACATGGATAAATCACTTAACGTGGTCAGAAATATTTGAATTGTCCAGACGGAAAGCCTGTATCAGAAGTACAACACTCGCTTATTGTCAGAAATAAACCAGACAGTGGAAAGAGTAGACATATAAATAGATGGAAGTCGTAGACAGCATTAGGAGCAGGTACACTGGTGAGTAGCCAGTGGATGGAATTCGCAGTAATAGAACTTTGTACTCTCGCGAAACGATACTTTGAGTATCAGGCATTCCGGCTGCCAGCTTACAGATTTACTGCGAACATAGTATTAATTTGTTGTGAGTGAATATGGGTTTACGCCGCTTTTAGCAATATTGCAGCAATATCATGGGACACGCCAGAAATGCGCTGGACGTATTAGGCTAAACCACCTTCCCCAGTTTGTTGTGACAAGAAAGCGGGCAAGAACAATCAAATCGATCCGATTTGTACTTGGACAGTACGCCTCGGACAGAGTAAGAATCTGACAACAGTTATAACTGCAGCGTGTATTGTTCTTGTACTCTCACGGAGGATTGCAGTAAACTGCTAGACTGTTATTCCTTGTCACACTAAATGATGTATGGGTGATGAATGACCTACTGTATGGTGATAATAACTGGTGATAATAACATCCTAAAACAAACCTGAACTAATCTAGTTCGTTTTATCTATTATGCATACAAAATAAGAGAAAGGTTAAAATAATAGAAATTAGTGTTAGAATTATGTTTATAAAATAATACAGTACCGACACACGTGTACATATATGTGCTCTGATAGTTCGCACTGGAGATGTAACTAAAGGAAAAAATAACTCAAGCAGACAGGTGAATGCTTAATCCTGTAAGAACTGTTCCATGTTTTTATGCCTGTTTCCAAGATGTACATTGCTATGTACATGGGCCTGTGGCCTTCATACGTAATAAAGACTTTGATGATGACATGTGAAATAGAATTTGTGAAATAATATATCCTTGGTAAAAATTTTTCTCTCAACACACGCTATACTCGGACTGAAGTAAAGCCTTCCTGGGGTAAAAAAAACCCCAAACAATATTTTTCTCATACTCAGACTCTCAGACCTTTTAATTCGCAGAAGATGGCCTGTGAGGCCTATATCATAATAACATAAATATTTCAAACATTGTGGTTGAATTTTGTGTCATGATAAACAAACTTTTATATATTTACAAGCTCCAAAACATGAATTCTGAAGCTTAACTTTCTCGAGCGAGCGAATTTAAAGTTTGAGTTTTCGCTTTTAGCAGATATTCATAATAACTACATGGTTAATTTTGTCAGATCAGTGTCAGAAAGCGGCCACAATGCAGACATTTTCTGGACTTTGGTGAGACCAGGATTGAATTGTGACTTGTTCAGGGCAATATTTGCATTCCGGACATTAAACATGTTAGTATCATATTTGATAAAATAGCCATGTTGATGATAATATTTCGGTATCCTTTACCCGGAATTTGAAATGTATCACACCTCACGTGAGCAACTACCTATAGCTTTTGCAAGGCTTATGACCAACTGGCGGCTGAATACGATCACCTTACCCGACGACCTGGTCCCAATTTCTCGAAACAAACTTAACTCTGAGTTTTGACTTAAGTTCAAGTTTTTGCTCAAATTTGAGAAAATGCAGGAACATGCATTTTCCAAAATGAAAGGAAATTGGTATCCAGCTCAAACATAGTAGACAATCGGAATTTGGTAGACAGATTTCTTTAGTTGTTTGCACTTTTTTAGTCTAAAAACTGCAGTTGAGATAACAATTTAGCTGTTTCAAATTGTCAAACTCGGTTTGAGGTTTGAGTTAAAACTTACGTTTGTTTCTAGAAATCGGGCCCTGGTGTTTGAACCATGTGATGGCGATATTTAAACACATGCTCAAAATATAGTCTGCTTGGTTTTCAGAGGAAATTCTCAGCACAGAGACAGACTTAATTCAAGTGCGCAGCTATTCAGCGGTACTTGGTACAGTCTGGTCACTCGGTATTTGATGAGCGATCCAGTCATTTGTTGCCACTGTGAATCGTTGCCCTTCATTAACCGGTCGTGTCCTCGAACCAGGGACATGGACCGTCATTATCCCCACCGTCAGCCTATTCGCATTGTTTCACGTCATATATTCTTGGTGATATATTTACAGACATGACATGATGTATAAATGGTTATTTTTAACCATTCACTTATTTTCACCAGACCCGTCCTCGACCTCAGTCGACGATCTTCACAAACTGTCAGTGTGTATAATTTGTCAAGTGCAGATAAGTTCGAACACCCCGACAATTGTATTTGCGCTGGAGACACCAAGTGGGTAGGAAATCAGAAGGCTCGCCTCGGTCATTTCATTTTGGACAGAGCCTCAGCCTCTGAGTGACCATTTCTTCATTGCTATTTTGTTATATTTGTTTGTTTGTTTGTTTGCAGTTGCAATACTTCAGTTAAACATTCCACATTAATGCTCTATGTGATTTTGTGTATCTGTAAACCACTGACATACTGTGATGCACAATGGGGACGGTGAGTCACTTATGTAAAAGCAGTTTAGAAGATGGTGTCGCACACACAGAACTATTAGGAATGATGGCGTACGTACATGGGCAGAAAACTTCCAGTCAATATAATTATCACACTTTGTATTGCTGTTCCTGTTAGAGTCTTAAATACAACGCAGTATGAGAGACAGACAATGTCCAACCCCAGTGATGAGACAAACTGCCGTAGTGCTGATACAACTATATGTTACAAGACAGCATCATGAACGCCATATACCTGGTCAACGTGGTGTGTTGTACACTCACTTCATAAAAGTCATTGATTTGCGATATGCATGTTCATTGATTTCCTCTACTCTTACTGCGCGTTCAGCATCAGTTATTACCTTGTGCTTTTGAATGAGTGTCACTTAAAATATGAAAGGATACAGCGTCTTGGCAGTTACAGAGACATTCAGCTCCAATGCCCGAATAGGCCAGGGTAACACGCTGACACGATCGACTGTTGCACACCCTCACACAGCGAACTATTCAACACCCCACACACTCGATTATTCTATATCCTCACACACTGACATACTGGACTATTCCAAATCTTCACACACTGACATACTGGACTATTCCAAATCTTCACACATTGACACACAAGACTATTTCACACCCTCACACACTGACACACTGGGCTATCCCACATCCTCACACACTGACACACTGGACTATTCCACACCCTCAAACAATGGACTATTCCACACCCTCACACACTCACTCATTGAATTATTCCCCACCCCTCACAAACCTCCCTCCTCCTTTCGGTCGACACTGTTAAGAGTCTCAATTCCTGTATGTTATACAGGGTTCTAGTTACCTCGCTTACAACCAGAACTCCCTTTTACGTCTATGTAAAACATACCTATCGTCGAAACTGTAGCTCAACGGAACAGGACATTCATTGAGCAGTCCTGAAAACGGCGTATAACGAGGTTCCGTAGCAGTCAGTTGTTGCGACACATTCGTGTGATACCTGTGACAGGGATGACCGTCATATGAAGTCTTCTCCTTCAACTGATAGACACCTGCTGATACTGCGTTGTCCGTTCATGTCTTCAGGGACCCTGTTTGACTGAATGAAACACCTACTACTGAATGTCTGAAGATTCAGTGTGGGCTGTGCGTGTATTGTACATCCACTGGTTGTCGAGATCGTAGGATGTGGAATCCCGTCATTGGGTTACATATAGTCCCTGATAAACACTACTAGTTGTCCAACGGCGGCTAAGCTTAATCGACTTTATGAGCTGTCGATTAGGTGGCTGACTCAGAGTGTAGGTTCGAAATCCACATGAGACAAGCCTGTGTACGTCGTAATGTGAGAGTGTCCCTAGCCTTGCATGTAGTAATGTGAGAGTGTTCCTAGCCTTGTATGTCGTAATGTGAGAGTGTTCCTAGCCTTGCATGTCGTAATGTGAGAATGTTCCTAGCCTTGTATGTCGTAAGGTGAGAGTGTTCTTAGCCTTGCATGTCGTAATGTGAGAGTGTTCTTTGCCGTGTATGTCGTAATGTGAGATTGTTCCTAGCCTTCCATGTCGTAATGTGAGAGTGTTCCTAGCCTTGGATTTCGCAATGTGAGAGTGTACCTCGCCACATATGCCACTATGTGAGAGTGTTCCTGGCCATGTGTGTCGTAATGTGAGCGTGTTTCTAGCCTCGTATGTCGCAATGTGAGAGTGTTCCCAGACGTCCATGTCATGGACACCAACTCCCCAATTAAGTGTTCTAAATACGCTGGGTCGTGAGGCCATCTACAGTTTGATATCTCCGCAGGCGATATAACGATGAGATGGTCAACTGGAAGTACACGTTGAGTGGAGGGAGCAGACTGTGGAACTTGAATATAACTCAGGTTGACTTGATATGCACACTCACCTTCTCACACGCTCACCCACTCAATCTTCACAACCAAGGAAACACAATACAAAAAGGGAAGCAAATCAATTGACCTTTTATTCCAACACCTGAGTATTAAGAAGTTAATCTGGCTTTCAGGAAATACGTTTTGAAGAATTTCTGGAAGCTGTCAGCAAGAACTTCAAAGCTTTCACCAAAACATCCACCGATGTAACTGTGGTTCAATTCTTGCTCCTGATAGATCGCATACAATTACAAGTAACACTTCCGGATTCTCAAACAACGTGGAGTATGTGCTGTACTAGGTACACATTCCAGGAGCAATGCGTGCCAAGTTAGTCACGTGAGTACAGGGTCAACCGCCTCTCGTTCCTTACACACGCACAGTTCACAGCTATTCTTTCAGTGGTCAGTTGGCAGTCAGAGATGTTTCCCCTGTTGCACGTCACAACGGGAGTGGTGATGTACTGAGGTTTGCAGACGAGTCTTCGTGAAGCGATGTCAAAGCATCTTCTGCACTTGCAGCGAGCCTGCCTCAACACTGATGGGAAACGATGCGGATTAATGTCCTCGTAATAGTCCCATGAACACAGGGACCTGGCTGACGTTAACGTTGATTCAAAGTCCAAATAGTAATTACCAGACGTCACCGGAAGTCGCCCAGTTGGTGACTGGCTGATGAGCATCACTGACCAGTCCCGCCACAGAGTGACCATGTCTCCCCAGACTCTGTTGGTGGATAGGGTTAAGTTGCTGCCGCCAGAAACCGGTGCCAGAGTCGCAGTGATGCTGACTACAACGGTACAGTATACACAAAACAGAAACTGCCTCATGTCTGAATCTCAAATATAAATCTTTGAAATAGACGCTTGGTCAATACGTTTCAATAACCAACACCTCTTGTGTTCTGGGCTCTGTTCTAGGAGAAGAGAAGCTTATAACCCCTGTAACTTCCGACATCAGTTCCTTGTCCTCTACAAACTGTACCACATGACATAACTACACTCACTCATTTAATTGTTCTGTCCCAGGGAAATGAGGAATCAGTCTTTCGATCGTGACGATTACAATTTGAAGTCCTGATTCTTTTTTTTTTGCCTTTTATCAATAACTGTAAGTGTCATCATCGGACAGGTCTTGAAAACGAATACATAGCTGTGACGTCAGCATATCACCATGACCAACAAATAGAGACTTCGTTATATTCATCGTCCGGTCTCTGTGATATACCTCCAAGACGCATTATCTTTCCGATCTATCATCTGACGTGTGGTCCCTACGTGAAACCTCGCTCGTGTATCAATCAGAGGAACAGAGCCAGTAAAACCACTCCAGCACCACCACGTCTGTATGTCCAACATCGGTAGTATCAGTAGGTCATTCCCCGCGCTCGTACGCGCCACATATCGAGTTATATGTGTATCCTGTCTTTCCATTCTCGCCATCTTTACATCACTTCCTATATTTAACCTGCAGTGCTTCCTCTCCTTCTGGGCTCACCGTGCTAAGACACAATAGTATCGGAGATCAGGGACAACATAAGTGAGTTTAGTTTTACGCCGAAAACAGACATATTCCAGCTATATGGCGGGGGTCTGGAAATAATCAAGTCTAGACCCGAGCCTTCACGTGTGACAACGTAAGTGGTGAACCATCTCTTCACAAGGCGTCAGTGATATGATCATAGCTATGTCTATGAAAAAATCCCCCAAAACAACAACAACAATAACAACAACAACAACAAACCATGTCCTTATTTTCTACTTTAACTACAATGTAGGCCACAGACAGGCCTACACTACAGGGGATCATGGTGAGCGAGCTGGCTAAAGCGCCTGGCTAGTGATCCAGCAAGTTTGAGGTGAGCTGAACGAGCTCAACCGCGAACGGGTGTAAAAACTTCGTGTCAGTCAGCTTCGTGTGCAGACTCCTTCGGTGTTGTCCCGGCCCCTAGTGTACAACACACAACCCTGTGCACTTAAAAGAAATCGCGAATCCATTGGTATATGACCAGATGGTGGCCACATCAATATATGCAAACACCTATTTGCGGGTACAGCAACGTTCAGTAAACTTGTGCCGTGACTATGTGTCCCAGTCCACCCAGGTGTGAATGGGTACCTTGTATGGATGGGAAAGCTACTTTAACTCCGCACGCGTAGTGGCTGCAAGGGTCGTATGATCCCCAGGGAGTTGAGACTGATGTGTGTGCCGTTTGAGACTGACATCCAATGATCAAGGGGAACAACAAAGCGCCTTTGAGCAGGTGATATGGATATCGCAGCTATATAAATATATGTTACCATGCCCATAATTACAGCAATTGCTACAGGCTGTATTTGGGGGGCAGATGATCCCACAATGCGCTGTACTATCTATCTATCTATCATTAGAATATCACACACTAATAAATAATGGTGTTAACATGTAATACATTGTCTGTTACAATAGTGTTAAATTCTTGTATCAGGCTGCTCTTTAGTGTATCTACCAGTTTCAATCCTAAGGTTATGAGATCCGCATATAAATCGTCGTAATGTTTTGTTTCTAAACTTGTTTAGAGGTTTCTCGCCCGAAACTAGGCTCAAGACGAACATAGACTTTAACACAAAAAGTTATCCAAAGTATTATTGCTCTTGCTAACACCATCCAGGGATAGTTTATTTTCATAAGCGTCTGACCAAACTGCTAATGTGTTGTGTAATACTTGTGTATGACATACTTAATACACTAAGAAGAGTTACTCCTCTCTGGTTATTAGGACGAGAGTCGTGAGAGAGAGAGAAAGAGAAAGGGACATACATACCTCAAGATAATGACTATTTAACTGCAGAGGTTATACCTGAGTTAAATCGATGACTAGTTAGCTACAACTGACATACATCTTTTGTTACGCCGAGGACCAGTTAGCTACATCGGGCATCCATGTATTAAGCTACATAAATTAGCTACATAAGACATACTTGTTGTTAAATCGATGACTAGTTAGCTACAAAGGACATGCGTGTTTTTTAAGATGATGACGAGTATAGTCATATCATGGATCATTTGCATGATTCCATTTCCTAAAGATACAAAAGAAAACCCTCATGTCCTCACTGTGACAATTTCCCCCTTTCCTTCAGTAAGATTCCTATTGACTGAACGACAGATTAGGTGAATTACTTTATCGTGGGATGGGTGGTGTTATCATAGCGATAAACAGTTCTGATACACTTGGTAGCATGAGGTGATAGACCGGCAATTGAAGTCACGGAACTATATTGTGAATCCCATACTTCGATACGACTTTCTCTGAAAACGTCAGTTTGGATGTCCGATGCATCCATCCATCCATCCATCCATCCATCCATCCATCCATCCATACATACATACATACATACATACATACATACATACATACATACATACATACATACATACATACATACATACATACATACATACATGCATGCATACATACATACATACACTTGGATTTGGATAGGAAACATAATTGTTCACAAATCTTTCAAAAGTCAGACATACACCTGCATGGCGTGTCATTCTGGATTTTGACGGTTTTCAAGAAGATCGATAACACAGTTGTTAGTGTTCGTTTCTTTGTTGTTTTAAAATGTAAAATGTAAATTTACAACACATGTAAATCTCACGTCATACACTGATCATCTTTCAAGAGCGAGTACTGTACAGGAAGAGCTAATCATAATTCACTCACAAAACATTCATCGTTATCCTATCAACATTGACTGACTCCGATATATCTCCCAGTTTTTCAGTTTTAAATTAAAAATGAAGCTCCCCTACTTTTTCTGTAGAATATATTAAACTGATAATCATTGAATGAAAACTCTGTTTCACCTCAGTGTGAAGGACATGTTCCTGTCGTCGTGCTATGCGTGGGTCGTGGTTTCTCTTCCCTGTAGAGTAGAGCTGGCGTTTCAGATTAATATCAACACGTACTACTGGCCGGGCGGAAAATGGATGCAAGTGTTTCGGTTTGTACTGAAACTAGCCTACCCCAGAGAAGATTGCAGCTTTTCGTCCATGCACAGTGATGTGTGCAGCCCACACTTCCACAGAAAGACTCTTTGCAACTTTGATCGACACACCAAATACACCCAGGGTCATGAGCGCGTGGCGTACCCAACCTATTGCATTTTCCCACGTATTGATAACATGAACGATGAAAAATTATTTATTCACTTCAAAAAAAATGCCACTTCTTTCGTCTTGGACCTGGATGCGAGCACGTGCAGCCGACTGGGATGTGTTCATTGTCCCAGTGAAAGTCATACACGCCATTTCGACATACCTGCTTTATAACAGGTATGCTATGGTACACCGGGCGACACAGGTAGTTGTTTCCGATACAGTACGCGCATGTGCAGTTGGCGTAGATGATATTGTGAGGGTACCTAGAACATACAGAAACAGACATGAACCACATGGGCGAGCCATGTTAAAATTTGAGTGACCCTCGAACTATCGATGGACCGTCGCTTTCTCAATAGTATGTCACAGTGGATTATCGCTATCTCAATAGCATGTTACTATGGACTATCGCTATCTCAGAAGTATGCCATAGTGGAATATCGCTATCTCAAGAGTGTGCCACATGGACTATCGCTATCTCAGAAGTATGTCACAGTGGAATATCGCTATTTCAATAGTGTGCCACATGGACTATCGATATCTCACCCTAATTGTAAATGTGCCGCATTATACCTGTTTTCGTCGTGGTTTTCATAGTATTCCCAGGGGCACAGAGACTGGAGGTTGATCTCGTCACTCAGGGGGGCCAGCTGGGGGCACATTGTGGGTACCGGGGAGTACAGGTGGTTGGGGTAGCGGGATCCATGAGAGAAGGGCATCTGTGGGTGGATGGTACTCTGTAGTCGCTCGATGATATCAAGGGCTTGAGGGGTATGGCGACAGCTGCCATGCATATGCCTGTTGCCGGAGCCGGGCACCAGCTGGACGTAGAGGAGGAACAACAGCGGAGACAACTGAGCCACCTGGATGGGAAGATGACAAGATGCTGACACTGGGCTTGAATGATACAATAGATATCTCCTGCGCAGGTTACATCGTATCTTTTGTTTGTGAATCAAAACTCCCGATGTGGGTATAGTTGTTTACTGTTTTTGCTTGCATTGTATTATATAATTGTGACCACACCCCAGTCGGTACCAACCTCTGAGTGAAGTAAATTGAACACGACCATAGCAGAGTTCAAACTTTGTAAGCAATCTCATTTAAAGTTACTTTTGGCAGTTCTAACATTTCATAGCATCTTTAACCGCATAATGTTGGTCCACGGACCTGCGATCAGCGAGCCAGAAACATCGTCTGATTCAGTTTCCTGGGATAGGATTTGATCAGGCGAATTCAATAATTAATTTACATATTGCTCATGGAAACCAAAATGCAAAACATGCGGCTGGCAACTTGTTTTGCTTGTGGTTAAAATGTCACTTAGGGCCTAATTTGTTGGGTATAGGCCACTCTTCGAGTACCCACGTTAGGCCGACATGTGTTCCGCCACTACGACCACGCACTGTATACAGTGCAAACGTCAAATCCTTCCGTTATCAGACAAAACTCATTCTCTAGATATGACCGAACATCACATCCATGAGCACGTTCATCAGTGCAGAGCGCAACCCTAAAGTAGCCCCAGTATAGAAAGTCCCTTCACCAAAACATATTTGTTTCTTGGTCCACCATAAAAAAAGATTAGCGTTCTGAGATCGCCCATATTAAAGAAGTGTCTGTCACACCCTGACGAGGTGGAACTGCCAGAACTCAAATGCAACTAAATGCAAGCCCAAGGCTGGATGGACTTTCTATGGACAAATTTGATGGGCATCTAATTTCACTGAGGCGTAATGTACATGGAAGTCAGACATCTGTGATTGAAAGTGTGTATTTAATTGCGAATGACCTGCCTTGGTGCCTGCCTCACAATGGCTCCAACACAGCTGGTGCGTTTGGGACAGACAGCGACCACTGATTGTCATCTCTCGTACCAAATACGTCTGAACAGCTATAATTGATAATACAATGATAATTACAACGATTACAATAGGACTCTATCCGTGCAGCCGTTAAGATTTGATAGTAGTTGCACTAGCTCGCGGAAGACAAAGACAATCAGGATTGTGACATCACCACGGTAAGTATTTCCATCAATATGATGGCGCACGTAATGACTGCTCAGGTTGACTCTCTAATGATGAGCCGTATTTCCACTGCCTGCTGGTTTTGCTGTTGTCGTACCCTTTTGTCAGCGTCTCTCTGGGGTCGGAAGTATTCTTCTCTCGTGTTTACTGTGGTAATTCTCACAGCATGACCTGTATACATATGCTTCCCACGTGCCACATCCACGTGAATGTCTCACGTGAACCAGACTTCACTGGCGTTAGCTCAAGATATCAAAATGAACTTTTCAGACAAAATGCAGTCAGACGGACTGAGAAATTTATTCTGTAACGAGGCCCTGGACGAAAAATGCGTGATAAATTGCAATCATATTATCCTGTATGCTTTAAGTGTCAGGTTTTCAAGATGATTTATGTTAAATACTCTAGATAGATGTGTCCAAGTTTGTATAATACATCTTTGTCAGTAGACTGCATCACGTGTATGACGTTTGTCGTTGTTGGTTAGTCTGTAAAGCCAGCTGGCAGATATTTTTTCTCAGATGCGATGCATTTGTTTGCAAACAGTAATCAAGAATCTTTTTTCATGGGGTATATTGCTGTGTCTTCCAGTTTCAACTTTAAGTGTTACATCTAAGTGTTGATATATAATATTTTAAATGCTATTGAACACCATTTCTTATATGTGGGTCAACATTGAGTAGAGACTTACACTGTTGATAAAATTCACATTTAGAGCAAGATTCCCGGGAGGAGAGCCAGTCTTCATAGGAGTTGGCTGACACTGTTATTCTAAATTCTTAAAGAAATAAGTCTACATCACCAGTATTTTGTTGGATCCACACTGTATAATAACACAGGAAAATAAGATGTTCTTCATAGAGATAGCCCATGAATATCTTTCATCATCATCATCATCATCATCATCATCATCGTCAAGAGTTTTGAGCATGTGATATGCCTGATGAAGTAGTCTGTTGTTTCCAAGTTGAATTAATCTTCTCCAGTATTTTTTTGCTCTTGTCATGTACATGTACTAAAGAAGGACTCTGCCACACTTCCCTAGAGCCATTCCATTTGGAGTACTTTTAGTAAGATTGAGAAATATTTTACAGAATGCTGATTGAATACTTTCAATCAGTTTGTTATAAGACGTTCCCTAGATTTGGACTCCATAACATAATATTGGAATAATTATACTAACCGTCTTTCAAACATTTTAAACTTATGTTTTCTTTTGAAAAGTAGTGATATATTGCATGGCTTTATTGCCTTAAGCAGTAAGACAGCTGAATGTTTTACTCCTTCAATTTGGGGTAATTAAATTACAGGGTTCCACATAAGGCGTGTATTTGCGTATTTCATCAATATCTGCAGTGATGTGTGTTCGCAGACATGTGTGTACGCAAAGATCTGTGGCTGCAGTTATGTGTGCCTGTGGACGTGTGTGTATGCAGTGATATGTACCTGTAGATATGTGTCTCTGCAGAGATGTGTATCTGCAGAGATATGTGGCTGCAGGCATGTATTACTGCAGAGATGTGTGTCTGCAGAGATGTGTGGCTGCAGGCATGTATGACTGCAGAGATGTGTGGCTGCAGGCATGTATGACGGCAGAGATGTCTGACTGCAGTCATGTATAACTGCAGAGATATGTGACTGCAGACATGTATGACTGCAGAGATGTGTGGCTGCAGGCATGTGTGACTGCAGAGATATGTGGCTGCAGGCATGTATAACTGCAGAGATATGTGGCTGCAGGCATGTATGACTGCAGAGATGTCTGACTGCAGTCATGTATGACTGCAGAGATGTGTGGCTGCAGAGATGTGTGTCTGCAGAGATGTCTGACTGCAGTCATGTATGACTGCAGAGATGTCTGACTGCAGGCATGTATGACTGCAGAGATGTGTGGCTGCAGGCATGTCTGACTGCAGAGATCTACATGAACCGCGAATTCCGTATTTTACTCAATAACGATCACATTTACTTAATTAATTACAAATAAGAGAGTACACAAAAACTCATAAGAACCACCCAATAAAACCCAATAACTCTATAATATCTTGCGTTCTTTACTCAGTTAAATAAATTGGCTTGGATATGATAATTTGTCGTGGCGCCCAAACTCTACAACAACGTTAGCAAATGTTAAGTGATGATTATATATACATATATTATTATGGCTGTAGCCACTCTTCGGGAGTTTATTGTAGTAGTCACGTGACTTCCATGTTGAATGTTTGACAATGGCTTCCAGTTATGTGGCAATACAAGGATGGCAATACAAGAATTTCTAAAAGCTTAGGCCTATTGACAAGCATTTGTGTTTATTTATTTAACAATGTTAATTACCGAATAAGGATAAGAAACTCTGAGTAAAAGTGCTATATTCTTTACATTAGTGGGAGTACACAAAATGCCAGTTACTCCTCAAAACATGCAATTACTCATACATAAACAGACATGGGAGTAAATACCCAATGGCTTGAAGATTTATCTGGAGCCCTGCCCGGGTAAACACTATCCCCAGATAGTTTAATTCAAGTTTAGTTCCTTTATACTTCCATCTCTCATAATTTCTCAACCGTCTATCTCTCCTTAATACCATAACTTTTGTTTCCTTTCGGTTGACTTCCATACCTGTAGAGTCACAACATTGTTCTATCACATCATCTATTTCCTTCTGACGTTGCGCAACACTGTCAGCTATTGAAGACACATGATCATCTGCATATAATAATGAATAAATATTGGGGGAATTTGTTTTTATAAAGATTCTCTCCCCGCCTTTCTGTTCAAGTTGATATATGGGTTCTTTTAAGTAAATTATGAACAATTTTAGTCTTACGATAAATCCCTAACGGGTTTCGATGCAGCATTTAACATATTCAGATAAGGCGATTGATGCTCTCACACAAACTGATAGATTAGAGTACATTGAGGACAGGAGTATGATAAAATTCCCCTTAGACCCACTGTCCTCAAATTGTTCAATAGAATTTCATGATCAACCATTTCAAACGCCTTGGAGAAGTCATTGAAGCTACAGTATGATCTTCCTTTAGATCTAGAGAGGAACTTGTACTATTGCCTATAAGGTGAAGAAGTGGTCAGTGGTTGAGTATCGAGGCCTAAAGTCAGCTTGACATTCATGGCTAGGTCATGTGAGCCTTAACACGAATTTAAGATACATAAAACTTTGAAAGCCAAGCGATGTTCTTGTTGATTTTGAAACATCTTTCCCCAAAGTTTGTCCATAAAACATTTTCTGCGGTCGGAAATGTGCATTGTTTTGGTGATCAAGAATGATCGGCGTTTGAAAACCACAAATCTCCTCGTCTTATTAAGTTAATGACACTGGGCATAAATTGATAACTAAATAATACATGACAACAATCAAACCTTGCACATTGCCGTCTTGATGTCTCTGGCTGGATGACGTCTTCTTCACAAAACTGGTCTTATCTTGCAGGTCACTTAAACCTCGCGACTCCCATTTTAGTCTGAAACAGTTTTCGGTAAACTCGACCAACTGACTGAAGAGACAACTGATGAAAGGCGCAACGGATGGTCAACCGATGAAGATGAGCGTGGTATATTGACTTGATTCCTTGGTTCTGTCGATCAGACTACGGTCCACTGTCCTCAGCTTGACACCTGGTGCTGGACAAATGGACGATGGGACGTGTTTGACGTGTTTATAGCTGGGCGGTGTGTGGGAGTAACTCCACCCACCTACCCAATGCTTTCTGTGACGATGGAGACATGTGAGCAGCCTACTTTCGGAAGGAAACGCTGCCAGGCGATGTCGGAAACTAACAGGGCTTTTGCTAGGTCTGGGGTCATTTCAGTAAGTCAGTGGGTTTTTTTATACAAAGTAAGGGGTCTACGGTTTCATTATCAGATCATTTACAATTATGAACTGTGCTGAATTGGAAAGAAACATCAAGGCCAAGAACTACCCAACTTAATCCTGAATATTTTCTTTAATAATCAGCAGCAGAAATTCTGCACTTGAACACAAACGTAACCCATCATAAGCACGACGCTTTAGCCTTCAACAAACTAATACAGACATGATTGGATAAATACACGCAAATACATCGTGCCTACGTGAGATAAAATACATAACATTACAGCATGTACACAACCGATTTTTAAGCGCAAAAGCATGATGCATATCAGTAAGATAAATATGCAATTACATCATGCATAAATAAGATGATTACACAGTTACATTATACACACATTAGATTAAGACACACAATTACAAGTAAATAACACACAAATTAAGTAGATGCAAAAATTACAACATGCACACATTAGATTACATGCACACACGTATATGATAAGATACACACAGTTTGATTATTGCTGGTGGTGCGGATACACTTTTCGAGAACACCTGGTTTCAGAATTATGTCATAGCGTTTAATTAATGCATGTAAATGATACATACAGACGGAAGAAGTGTACAGATAGAAACACACCCATGTTTTTATGACAGGACCTGTATTCAATAACAGTTTGTATGCCATGTGCGCCTCCACATGAGATTATTTTGTGGAGAAATAGTTTTCATTCACGAAAAGGGCCAAGAATATAGAATCTGACTGACATATTCGAAATTATCCATCATACCAGTGTGTAAGAGGCAAAACAAAGTCCCGAGGTCGATATACTGGTTGTATCTTAGTTAATATAAGACCTGATCTCAATGCTTACTTCCGGAGAATATACCCCGAATGGGTGGCAAGTGTGTTCTTTACAGTGATTTCCCATGTGTAGGTGCTATAACTATACTAGGTTTTGTGTACATACAACTTGACAAACACAATGTTACTTCCAATTTGAAATTCGTGAAGACTGTTTCTGTTTATTGTCACTTCGCTTTCCACAATGTAAGTGTATATTTTGCAAGGTGATTTTAACTGCCCGGAATGGCTCTTTCCAAGACTGTAGTTTTGAAGACAGTCGTGATTATGTACGTTTTGACACAGATGCCTACAGCATTGATAACTTTGGTTCTGCACGTGCGATCGATACGATCTTAAATAATTCTGGTCAACAATGACTCAGTCTATTCTGTAAACATAATGTTCATTTATTGAATGGTCGTCATTTCTTGATGTATTCCGTGCTGTAAATAACTTCATTGTATCTCCAGAACCATTGTCTGACCACATGCCCGTCATTTGTGGCGTTAATCTGTAATCGACAACTCCTGTCAGTCACATGGCGCTACATGTGCGCCTGGAACATGTGTTTATAATCTATACAAACACAGACTCGATGCAGACAGTCAACCGTCTCTTGGATTCTATTTCTCTTTTAGACAATTTGATAACTTTATGGCAACTTGTCAGTCCTAACTTATAATATAGTATGTCATTTCTGCAGGATGTCTTTCATAAATCTCAGGTACCTAATCCCTCAAACACATTTAATGTGAAGAGTAGCACTATTACCCAATGCCCCTGGTTTGATAAAGAAGAGTAAACTGGCTGCACAGATGAAATGTAGAAAGCTGAATGCTGAATGAAATACCATGAGGCAGGTCACGATGAAGATTGTAGATCCTTTCGGAAATTAGTGTAAAAATTGGCAATTGTGGATCACATATGGTAAATAATTTAGTATATCGCTAGATACATTGTTTGAATATTTTAAGGATCTTCTCGGCCCTGTGGTATCCAATAATTACGATATTTTGTTAACAAACCAGTTGAACGAGTCCATACCAAGTTTTGCAAAACTATTCTAAAAGTTAGTTACAGAACATCAAATGCAGCTCTTCTGGGTGAGTGTGGACTTTCTCCGTTGAATGTAAACATTTATACGCGTGCCATTAAATATTGCTTTAAAATCATAAGAATGCCTGAAAATTGACATGTTACAAATTGTTATGCAGTGTTAAAAAATTTGATGCTCAAGGTTATGCAAAATGGTTATCTTGTGTTTGCCACATCCTTTTTTCACATGGCTTTGCTTTTGTTTGGCAAGCTCATTATATTGGTACTATCGATACTTTTATTATTGTATTTAAGTATGGCTTGAATGGAGCTTTTAGACCTCCGCAATGCCAACCTTGTAGAGTTTACCCATCTTTGTGATACTGACAAAGTAGTTCGTTTTATACATTGCTGCTAAAACCTGCCATGCTATGTTAGCCAAATGTTCCACTGTCTTATACACCTGCTAGTTTATTTTACATACTTTATAAAAGTTTTGATGCTTTAATCTTTTAACCATACATTTTTATACTTACTTGTACACGTTTTCTTTTGATTGTGTTTATTCACCTGCACTGTAGTCTCTAACAATCTCATGGTGGGTAGTTGGACATATTTTACTTGTATACTTTATTAATGTATGTAATCAATGTTGATATGTATCGAGGTGAAACTTTAAAAAGTCTGTGTGTCTGTCTATCAAAATGCCTCCTCAAGATCTCCCCTAAGTGTCTTTATCCATTCACATTTACGTGGACCTTTGCAAACCTATGTAAAATCTGCACATATGCAAATACATACACGCAGAAGTATTTTAGTCATATAACGCAGTTGCACACTTAATTGCATATGCAGTAAATATGCACATGGTTTGGGCAGATGCAAAAGTATCATTTGGACGTATTTAAATTTAGTCACCATACAAATCTGCCAATATACACGCATAGCAAATTGAACATTACGAGTAAATTTTATCTGGTGGGCACTATTGCATGGGGTTTTGTCTATGTATACACCTTAAACGTTTCATAATATCACTGTTTAGTCCTAGACGTCTGGTAGAATCTAGACATTGTGTTTTCATTGCACACTGGCTTGTCTGAAAACGCTATGCAGACGAGGAGGTTTAGCGTGGTCTGAACATGGTATTTGCTTAATTTATGGAAGAGAAATAACACTGAATGTCAATTGGATGATCCTAAGAAAAGCAATGTTTGCATTTATAGGAACATTTCTGAAAAAAATGATAACAGGGCTGGTGGTTATGAGGAGACATCGGACCAGTGCAAAGCGAAAATGCACTTAGCCGTACCTATAGACTTACTAAATAAAAACTGGAAAAGGGTGGAGTAGGAAGGATAATAATAACATAGGCTGTTTATAAAGCGCCTTTCCACGTCTCAAAGATATGCTCAGAGCGCGCCCTGAGCCCCAGTTGAAATATACATTGCTGGCACTTTCTCATTTGTAACGTAGAAATAAACGAGTCTTGAGTCGTGAGTTGAATGTACTTAGGAAAGGGGATGATTTTAACTCAACTGGGAGAGAGTTTCACAGAGACGCTGTTGCATATGAAAAGGTTCTTGAGCCAAATGGTTTTAGATTATAGCTTGGGACAGCAAGTAACAGTTGTTGTGATGAGCGCAAAGTTCTTTCTGAAGAGTAATGTGTCAGGAGGTCCTGAAGGTAGAAAGGTCCTGAGTTGTAGAAAGACTGATAGGTGAGGGTGAGAATCAATCCTTTCACGAATACGGAGCCAGTGTAGAGAGTTCAGAATGTGGACTGGTAATAGTGACAGCGTGGACTGGTGATAATGACAATGAGTGCAGCTTTGTTCTGGATTTTTTTAAGACGATGTAGTTGAGACGAGGAGATGCCAAACAGTAAGCTGTTGCAGTTATCCGGGCGGGATAAAGTCAGTGTCCACACTAGGGTGGCAGTGGCATCTTTTGTCAGAACTTTGTGGATACTGCAATTGTTCTTCAGATGGTAGTGGCAGGTCTTTACTGGACGATTTATCTGCTTGTCCATACTGAGGTTTGAATCCAAAAGAACGCACAGGTTTTTCACAAGAGGAGAAAAAGGAATCGAAGGTTGCCCAATTTCAAATTGACAAATTTCCGTTGTCGTGAGACTGTGGAGATGACCATTGTTTCTGTTTTTTCATCGTTAAGTTTAAGCTTGTTAGTAGACATCCAGGATCTTGTGCTGGTCAGGTATGCTTTGAGGATGGACTTGCACTCTACCTGACTTTGTTCTGAGGACTTGAAACTGTCAAACAGTTGGCTGTCGTCAGCACAGAAATGATGGGGTACATGGTAAGCAGACATAAGTCTGCGGATGAGTATACATGCAGAAAAGAATGGGTCCAAGAACTGATCCCTGGGGAACCCCCTAGGTTACGATGCGACTGGATGATGACGATGTTCCAATGTGAATGGACTGGATTCTGTCTGAAAGGTAGGGTCTTAGCCAATCAAGAACTGTATTGGTCAAACCAAATTCTTTCAGCAAACGTTCAAGAAGAATTTCATGGTCAATTGTGTCAAAAACTGCAGATACGTCCAGGAGGACAAGCAAAGCAGAGTCACCTTGGTCGACTGCAGATCTGACTGAGTTCAACTTAAAGCAGTTTCTGTGCTATGAGCCTGCCTGTAGGCAGACTGGTTACAATCGATCACGTTATGCTGAGAAAGATGATCTAGGAGTTGTCGTTTGACTACTTTTTCCAGAACTTTAGACAAAAACATCAATTTCGAGACAGGACGATAGTTTTTCTGGCACTTAGAGTCGAGCGTGGTTTTCGTGATGAGTGGTTTGAACAGCTTGCTTGAAGCAGGATGGTATACAGCCTGATGATAATCTTCATTTGATGATCTTGGTAATTACTGGCAGAATGATATCCAGTATTTTCAAAAGGAATTTTGTGGGTATAGGATCAAGCTCGCATGAAGCTGGTTTTGAGGAAAGCATTATTTTCTTGACCTCAGACTCTGTTACCGGATGGAATGAACTGAGCTGGGTGTCTATGAGCTCCTTGAATACAACGTCATCGGAAGAAGAAACAATGTCACCTCTTAGTTTTCTGATCTTCTCACAGAAAAGGGTATTGAAATCCTCTGCCAACGTCTTTTCCTCACCACGAGGAAGCAAAACTTCTTTAGATTTTCCAAGGATTTTGTGGAGAGAGCTGTGTAAGCGTTTGGGATTGTCTGCAATTCTTGAGATTTCATCGTTTATGTAATGGGCGCGAGCATTCCTGATTTCTTTTGCAACATTGTTGCGGGCACTTTTGTACAACTGTCTGTGGATTTCCAAGCCGGAGATGCGCCATGTGCGCTCAGCAACGTCTCTTTTTGCCTCACGGACTTTATCGTTGTACCATGGTGATGCTTCGTGATTACGAATTCGTAATTCAGTTTAAAAGGGCTGTGTTTAACTAAGACAGCTGTAAAAATGGAGTTAAGGATATCAGATAACTCATTAACGTCATCAGATGTGTTAGAAACCAGATCTGAACTGTTCAGATCGTGACAGAACGTGCCAATGTCAATTTTCTTCAGGTCGCGAGCTCTGATGAACTCAATGATTGGAGTTGATCTTTGGAAGTCCAAAAGGGAGATCATGAAATGGTCAGACATCTGCAAATCATTGACTTCTAGGTCTGTTACCAGATCATCGGATCTTGAGAGATGCGTGGAACTGTAAACATGTTGCAGCTGCTGTGGGATTCCAGTGTGTTGAGTACTTGCTTAGTTAAAGGAATTATGTTTCACATCACAATGGACATTCAAATCAAGTCCCCATTATTCCACAGGATCCAATTTTGGAACTTAGTAAGTCACAGAGTGAAGAAAAGTCGTCACAGAAGTTTGAGTTAGTGACGTTATTCATTTTTGATGGTGGAGGTCTATAGAGACACATAATTTTGAAGGATTTCTTGCCACAAGTGACAGTGACAAGCACATGTTCAAATAAGAGAAAGTCAGTATGTAGATTTGACTTTTCAACAGTCAAATCGTTCATGGAAATCAATGCAACACCACCTCCTCTCCTGATTAGCCTAGGTTCATGAATCAGTTTGTACCCTGGTGAGGTACTTTCATGGCATTTTGACTCATCACCGACGGCAGCTCGCCAAGTTTCAGTGAGAAAGAACAAATCAATGTCGTGATCAAGTATATAGTCGTATATTTCAACTGGTTTATGTTTACAAGATTGGGAATCATATAGCTGAACTTAGGTTTGAATGTCCACTTGACTGAGTTCCTCGGACATGAGTTGAAAGCTGGTTCACTGACTTATCCAAATTACTGAATACTGCACTAGTTGACAGATTGTTCTTTTGTATGCGTCGTCCAACCCGGCTACCCCTTGCGACAGGGCTGATACCCAGGTGCTGATGAACTGATGTACATCAGGGTCAATCCATTGTTTTTTTCTTTAACTGCATGCCTATATCAATCAGTTGGCTTCTATTCAACTCACATTCCCATTGTCACAAGGCTGTGAAAGACGCTTGCTTCTTTGACTGGAGAACAATGGGAGGCTTCAAATTTTTGAAAATCCAGACAACTATTGCAATGAAAATGAACATTTTCTAAAAGTGCTCTTTGCTTCCAAAGTCACAGATACACATTTCTGGATATGTTAGAAACATCATGAACAATTTCCTAGGAGATCCATTGAGGATAAGTAGCTTTTTCCAGGAAAATGTGGGAGCTCAGGTGAAATGCAGCCTGTCAGACTCAGTGCTTGATGTCACCCAACAGGGTAACATTTTAATGCTCCGATATTATGGATTGAATTCTGGGATCGAGGCCAGCACCAGTGAGTCAGTGAGTCTGCCCGACCAGCCAAAGTTAATGTCTCGAAAGATATACCTATGTTCACACAAACGTTGCAAAATCAACGAATAGATTTTTTTCTAGGGTGACTTTAATTGTAAGCTGAGGAATTTAGCAAACATACTCCCATGTGCAAATTATTTCAGTGTGTAAAGTTTGCATATACGTAAATGTACTCAAATATGCATATTGGTTCATGTAAACACGGTAATGTTAATATTAATATTAATAGTATCTCCTACGACCAACATACCCAGGTATGAGACGTACTGAGACTTGGTTTCTCCTACGTCCATATACTGTCTCCTTCGTAATCCTTAGTGTCTCGTTCGACTTGTGAAACCATTGCTGTTTTAACATTGGACATTGTGCAAAGTGGAATCTACGGAAGCGTTGTAGGGCCACTGTGAATTTGCTTTTAGACCCATTATCCCCTACGTAACGTGTACTGTCTCATGTAGGGTTTAACAGCATCTACTACGTCGGACGTAGTACTACGAGATTCCACTCTCACGCGTTTCATTTACTGTTAGAGTTTACTGTAATATTCACTTTTAGAGTCATGTGTTGAATTCAATGTTGCACACTATTGTCATATGTAGAACTAAATATTTCACATTACGGCCATATGTTAAAATAATTGTTGGACAGCACTGTCACCACTGTTCACCAAATGTTGAACTAATTGTTGCACATTACTGTCATGTGTTGAACTAATTGTTGCACATCACTGTCGTATGTTGAACTAATTGTTGCACATTACTGTCCTGTGTTCAACTGTTTCACTTGGTAGCCATGTTTAAAACTTATTCTTGCACTGTACTTCCATGTGTTCAACAAATTGCTGCACATTTCTGTCATTCGTTGAACTACTTGTTGCACATTCCTGTCATGTGTTGTTCCGACTGTTACACTTTACGGCCTCGTGTACAATTTGTTTTATTGTTACGTAGTGCAACTAGTTCATTGGTATGCACTCTCTGTTACACTTCACTGTTTGTGTTATGTGCTTCAGAGGTCACATGAGTCATAATCTACAAGCTGACCTCTGACGCAGACCTTTGACTATCCATGGCAATCTGTCCGTGTTTATTCGCACGATTTAGACTGTCGGTAGAGTTTAGTAGCTAAAGTCGACACAGAAAATGTTTGTCAGCAATATTTTTCCCGACCATCTTCCAACATGAGACATCATCGACTTCTTCTGAATAAATACTACGGCTTGTTGAGTTTGTGGAATCTCACACCATGGGGACTCTGTGTTAAAACTAGACCACAGTAACACATGATCGTCGTCCTATACGACTTGAAGTGGATCGGGACGGAAGGCCATATGACATTTCTAATGCGAATGACATTGATCAATGGTCATTATGTGTCTTCTTGCGTTACAGCGCTGTGCACGTAAGCAGAATGACATTTCTTTACCTTTTCAATTTCGTATTGTTTTACGCCGCACTAAACTCTTTTCCACCCAAATCAAGTCAACATGTAAACAACCTGTAAACAATCAACAAAGTAACCGCCAAAACATCGAACGCTGCACCCAATCCATCCTAGCCCCTCTGAAGACAGGTAATAACGTGCTGAGGACGTGTTTTAACCATAACCCCATCCCCGGACCTCCTTCTCTCCTCACACACACACACTCTCATTCTCTCCCTCCTCCTCTCTCTCTCCCCCTCTCACCCCCCCCCCCTCTCTCGTCCTCTGTGTATTATGAATAGGAGTGTGCATGATAAATTAAACAAAGCCTTATCCAAACCTCTATCCGTAAGAGATAGTAAATGCTACGTAGTGTTTCAAATGCTCCACACTTGAAACCTACTATACGTGCATCATGCTTTGTTACGTCTGAGACACATAATAGGGTTTTTGTTTTAATTTCTTTTCATAATGTAGTTATATGGCAATTTTAAAGATAATTCGGGAAAAAAAGTTTGCTGCGATACTTTTTTTCTTGTAATCGACATAGCGTTTAGCAGGTATTTCCTATGGATATTGATAAGGGTTTCCGCCGCTGTTCATTACAGTTACCAAAGTCAGCGAACATGACCACTTTAGACACCTCTTACGACAAGTATGGGTTAAAGAAGATCAAGCCTAATCGGATGTTAACGGGCACATTTCAATGTCGAGTTTGGCGTGTTGGGTATAGTTACCAACATGTGTGTACGGCAGTTGTTGTGTCCATGGTAACATACTGTAGGTGATTACGTGCTGTGTACTTGCTGCACCTTTCGATTTGGATGACCTGAAACCCGGGTTTCCAAAACGCCCGAGTGCACTGATTAAGATCATGTAATAAATATTTGGAATCCACGTTTAGTATTTCAGTTATTAGCACTGCATCCGGGCTCTTGGATTTCTCCGTGATGGAGGCAGAGGTTTCCCTCCAGCAGTCCTCCCACATCGAGCTGGCATGTCGAAAATAGCAGTCTATATGGTGACATGAATACTAACTAAAGAAAGCATTGGTGTGATGATATAAGTTCATTGCTCTGACACCTAATGGTAGACACACATCACTGCAGACACACATCACTGCAGACACACATCACTACAGACATACATCTCTGCAGACACGCATAACAGCAAACATATTGCTGCAGACACACATAACTGCACACACACATCTCTGCAGACATACGCCACAAGAGACACATATCTTTGCAGATACATCATTACACACACATAGCTGAAGAAACATACATCACCGTGTATTCATCTTCCAGAACAATTTCACTGGATGCAAACACTGCATACACACATAACTGCAGACACACATAATTTCCGATAAACATCACTCCACACAAATCATCAAAGACAAACATCGCTGGAGACACACACATCACAGCTGGCAATCATCACTGCAGACAAACATATGTCAAGGCACATATTACTGCAAACAGGCAACGCCGTAGACACACACCATCAATGTCACTCTTTGCCAAAGTGTTTTGTATGGAACACATATACTAGGGAACGCACCTACACCCAAAAGATCCACATCACAACACTCACACATAGCAATATCCCGTTACACTCACACGTCGAAACGCCATCACATCTACACCCCAACACATCAGCACATCTACACCCTAACACATCCACATGGCAACACTAGCATAGCCTAAATAGCATCAACGCCATAACACATCAATACGGTATCACATTTACACCCCAGTCCACACACACCCCCAACACACCTGCACACTGACACATTCACACCTTAACACACTTACACATGAACACATTCATACGTAAAACATCCACTTGCCAAAACATTCACACATCAGAACATCCACAATTCAACACATCAGAACATCCACAGTTTAACACATCCACACATCAGAACAATCACAAATTAACACATCCACACATCAGAACATGCACAATTTAACACATCCACAGATCAGAACATCCACAGTTTAACACATCCACACATCAGAACAATCAATGCATCAGCACATCCACACCCTTACACATGCACATCCCGGCACCTGTAAGTGCCACACAATGTCCGCATGTCGAGGTACAGTAACAACGTGTATCATGGTGTATTCTTGGTGCGGGGGTAACGGGAGATTGTGATAATGGTGGTTTGGTTAGCAGCTAATAGCCTGGAACTGCTGGGGGCTGCAGGAGGCGTGGACATACACTGAATGCTTCGTGTGTCTCACCGGGTCTACATTACGTCTAATGCTGCGTTCGTACGGTGATAAGGTTACTTTGTCTGGCTTTTACTAATCAGGTATTCATTCAGGAACGCCAGCTTTCATGATCTTATATTTCCTTGTGGTGTACCAAGAAGACTGAAATTGACTATCTTGCAATGCATACTGTCAAACAATATGATAATGTATACAATCTAATGTAACATTGTAAAATCACTAAAAAAATATTATATAACCTCAAACTCTCTAACACTGCATACTTTCTAGCAATAAAATAGCATGTAGTGTCTAACAGCGTATGCTATGACAGCCTACCATACTATTCACATTTTACCAAGGATAAAATCATGGATTCTACAGAAATTTGTGCCGTCAAATTCGGTTTTAATATCTAAACTTATTTTAAGCCTGGATCCTAGGTTTCATTATGTCATTGCATCCAGTGAATCCCATATCTGCTATTGAGGTGTTGTTTATCTGTCAAGCAATCGTTCGATGAGTAGCAAAATGGCTGATTGGTGCCATAAAACCATTTGTATTGTTACTCATGTATCAAAGACGTAGAGTCAGAATAACGTGTCTGTTTGCCTAAAAGGGATATTATGAAACATCCAGTTTTAAAAGGGTACAGTTTCCAATAACTCTTCGTTTGTTCTAAATTGTAAATGTTGGTTATCCTTATCAAAGTGTGGTTAGTATACATCTAACACGGTATACATACTCTAACAGTCCACAATATATAGCATTTTATAATGTGTGTTCCATTCGGTAATATAATTGTGTATTCCATCGAGGAATCTAACAGCTAAGAGAGTACCAGTGCATCTAATAATGTATATCATCTAATAGTCTAATAGTGTATATCTTCTGATAATCAAGCAGTGTATATCTTCTAACAATCAAATAGTGTATATCTTCTAATAATCAAATAGTGTATCTCTTCTGATAATGAAATCGTGTATATCATTTAATGATCTAATGGTGTATATAATCTAAGAATCTATCAGTGTATATTACACAAAGTCTAATAGAATATGTAAGAATCTAACAGTGTATATCATCTAAGAAAGCACCGTTTGCTCGCTGGACTCTATGATGTAGCGATATTATCTGAGATTATGAGGTTGCACATGTTGTAACGATATTGCAACGTTTCGGCTGTAAAATTGTTAAATTGTCTGCAATGTTAGATCATACGAGCATACAGACTGGTAAATTATTCAGATTATTATCATTGCGAAATTGCTAGATTTTATATACTGCTCTGTAGTTAGTGTACTCTGAAGGATTTCTAGATAATGTACTTTGAAGGGTTCGTAGATAGTGTACACTGAAAGATTCGTAGATACTATACACAATGGGATTCGTAGATAATGTTCTTTGAAGGGTTCGTAGATAGTGTACTCTGAAGGATTTCTAGATAATGTACTACACGGAAGGATTCTTAGATAGTGTACACTGAAAGACTCGTAGATGGTATACACAATGGGATTCGTAGATAATGCTCTTTGAAGGGTTCGTAGATAGTGTACACAGAAAGATTCGTAGATAGTGTACACTGAAAGATTCGTAGATAGTGTACACTGAAAGATTCACAGAGTGTACTCTGAAGTATCCCTACTATCTACACGGAAGGATTCTTAGATAGTGTACACTGAAAGACTCGTAGATGGTGTACACAATGGGATTCGTAGATAATGCTCTTTGAAGGGTTCGTAGATAATGCTCTTTGAAGGGTTCGTAGATAGAGTACACTGAAAGATTCGTAGATAGTGTACACTGAAGGATTCGTAGATAGTGTACACTGAAAGACTCGTAGATGGTGTACACAATGGGATTCGTAGATAATGCTCTTTGAAGGGTTCGTAGATAGAGTACACAGAAAGATTCGTAGATAGTGTACACTGAAAGATTCGTAGATAGTGTACACTGAAGGATTCGTAGATAGTGTACACTGAAAGATTCGCAGAGTGTACTCTGAAGTATCCCTACTATCTACACGGAAGGATTCTTAGATAGTGTACACTGAATAATTCTTAGATAATATTCAACAATCAATCAGTGCATACCGTGTCAGAATGAGAACAATCGTACATTATTTATCTTTTTCAACTATGTGCTCCCAACCTTGTGCTTGACCGTACCGCATAGCAGCGAATGAAGGAAGAGCATTAAAATCTTCCACGAACAACACCGTGGAGCACGAGTTGATTTGCATTAGGACTTTAAATATATCAGGGGTTGTATTAGGAAGAGAAAGGTTATCACGGGGCTTGTTAGTAAAGGTCATTAAATCCCTCAATTTTTGGGGGAGAACAATCGTCTCAAAAGACGAAATTTCCTTATGTCCGGATTTGTTTGGAAGGGAGAATTATTCATCTCAAAGGTAGTCAGGAAGAGCAGTTTTATAAATAGTATGGCTGAGTCGCCTTTTATGGCAAGCATGGGTTGCTGAAGGCCTATTCTACCCCGGGACCTTCACGGGTCTAGTAGTGTGATGGAAAGAGGCAGTAAACGTCTGATGGTTTTTTCGTTAGAGGCAGCAAATGTCTGGTGGTGTGTTATTTAGAGGCAGCGGATGACTGGATACAATGGGAAGAGGCGGTAAATGTCTTGTGCATTGAGCAGAGTCAGTCAATGTCTGATGGTCTACAGGGAAGCGGCAATCAGTGTCTGATGGTGTATTGGGAAGAGGCAGTAAATGTATAATGGTATATTGAGAAGAGGCAGTAAATGTCTTTTGATGTGTTAGTTACAGGCAATAAATGTCTGGTGGTGTATTGGGAAGTGGCAGTAAGTGTCTGCTGGTACATAAAGGCACATAGAGAAACTGTGCACTAAAAAAAAATAAAATATAAATTTATCAAACCTGTGTAGACACATAAGGATTTAAACTCATGCATGTGCCACTTTCCATGACGTCTGTGGTTTCGTCCTTGAGACGTGCGATACGTTGTTGCACGTGCATTCCGGGAAAGAGTAACAGAGCAAATGAATGCCACACAATACTGCCACTTTGGAAAACTCAACCCGTGCCCTTGCGATCGTTCCAAAAATTAAACGGCTTTTGAAAGGCATAGCATGCAAAGGCTAACGTCTGCACAACGTCATGAGTCCATTGGGGTGGTCCTTGGGGGATGGCTCAACAACAAGTGGCTGCACGTTTCCGCTGCCACCATTTCTGCACTGGTTAGACGCTACCGTCATCGATCGGCCACGTTCGATACGTCCACGTGTAAAAACGCCAAGACAGGACAGATGGATAAGGGTGACCCATCTTCACCACAGGTTTCAGACTGCAGTGATTACAGCCCGGTCCATCCCAGGACTTCGCCGTATTCACCCCAACACAGTTCGACAACGTTTACGTCATCACGGGCTCAGACCAAGACGTCCCGCCATACGACCTATCCTGACACAACGTCGTCGACAAGCTCGCCCAATGTGGTGCCGAAATCATGTCCGCAGACCCTTGCTTTGTTGGAGAAATATTGTTTTCACAGATGAGGCCAGGCTTATCATTTCCCATAGTTATGGACGTCAACGTGCCTATTGACTCGTGGGAGAACGCTATGCACAGGTATGTGTCTTGAAAAGGAATCACTTTGGTAGTGGTTCCGTGATGATTTGGTGTGGAATAACAACACGTCAAAGAACTCCTTTGGTGATTGTTCAGGGCAACTTAATTGGTGTGGGCTACAGGGATCAGAATCTATGATCTGTGGCAATTCCTTTTCTGCAACGTCATGGCGCTGGGATAACATTCCAACAGGACAATGCCCTCCTTCATACGCCAAGGGTTGCTATGGATTTCTTGCAACACCACAACGTTGACTTACTACCTTTGCCTGCAAATTCACCGGATCTCTCTGCGATAGAGCATGTTTGCGACGAGATGGATGGACGTCAACGCCGTCTTCCTCATCCGCCAGATAACGTCCTTGACCTTGCAACAGAACTTGAAAGAATCTGGGGTGACATCCCACAAGCCTCTCTTGCACGTTGGATAGGCTCTATGCGTCGTCGATACATTTCTGTTCTCAATGCCGATGGTGGATATACCCGTTGTTGTTGAGTTTGTGACATCGTTTGACCCCTGTCCCGCTTGTGCACTCGTGACGTCATTGTAATTGACCTTTCAATTGAAATTCTCCCGACTTGTGATGGTCTCATGATCCCTCCATTAAAGTTTATATGTACGTTTGACACTGGTATCGTACTTATCAACTGGGATAATATTTTGACATTGCACAGTTTCCTTGAGTGGTTATTATAGTTAGAGGCAGCAAATAAGTGGTGCTGTTGGGGGAAAAGGCAATGCATATGCGAGGAAAGGATATATATCAATGATAACTGCTTTGAAAAACCACGTGGTTGAAAGAGAACTTTACATTCGAGAGAACAATGATGTTTTTGGTAAAATCGAATTGTATTGAATGATGCAATTATTCCAGTGGGACAGCTTAACTTTTATAAAAGCAAACCAACTATCAAAGCCTTGAAAATGGCAATTGGCTAAGTAACGTCCTTGAGTGACGAAGAAGCCCGTATTTGCATGTTGTGATGTTATCCAATAGGCAGAGACCAAACACTGAAAGAACCTTATCTGTTGTATTATCGTGAGACCTGACAGCACCACATTTCGGCACCACATTGGGCGAGCTTGTCGACGACGTTGTGTCAGGATAGGTCGTATGGCGGGACGTCGTGGTCTGAGCCCGTGATGACGTAAACGTCGTCGAACTGTGTTGGGGTGAATACGGCGAAGTGGGCAGAGACCCAACACTGAAAGAACCTTGTCTGTTGTATTATCGTGAGACCTGACAGCAGCAGTTGCACTGGTTTGCACGGAGTAACAATGAACTAGTCTGATCCATTCCACTTGATGTCTTGGCACTCTCACAATGCAATAATCAAATGGTCATAGCTAATTCATGAAGACCTTCTGCATACTTGGAAACAACAACAGCTAGTTGACTTTGAGCAGTGAGTATTGAATTACACTGTAAGAAAATAAATATTAATGTATGTATCCCTTGGGTGTTTGTCGAGTTAGATTTGCCCGAAACGTGTATCAGGTGTAAATGACGGTGGGCTTTATAGCTGTCCCATTCCTCATTCCATTCCTAAAGGAGGCACAGGACCATGTTGTTGTTGTAGTTGTTGTTTTCATGATGACTGTATTGTCATTACTAACAGACATTGATAAAAGAATAGATCCAGCTTGTACACTCATTTCGACCCTCCATCACAAACAATAATCAGCCAACAATTATTGACAATAAATCTTCATGACCGAGTGAGTGAATGAGCGAGTAAGATTTTACGCTGTCTCAAAGAATTGAGGAAACTCTGACAAATCAAGGTTTCAAAGAGCTCTGTCTAAACTCGACCAGAGCTGTCTGTATTAGTAAAGGATATGCTACCATGCTCGAGTCGTTGGTTCACCAGTATCAGCGTTCGAAATAGTCGCCGGCACGGTTGTTATTGTATCGGGTCGACTGTTTCAAACATTTGCAGGCCCTTGTGGCTTTCAGTGAATTATCTGTCAACTCTTTTTAACCAGAACGTGTCTCATATTTTTTATTAACAGTCGAGAACCACCCATGATTCATCAATGTCAACATCTGGCTTTATTATAATACAGATTTCTCTCTGTGTCATAATCTTCACTAACTGATTTTGTAGAAGGGGGAGACTAACAAGGGGTGAGACTACCAAAGGGGGAGACTAACAAAGGGTGAAACTACTGAAGGGGGAGACTAACAAAAGGGGAGACTACCGAAGGGTCGGTGTGTTGTTCCTTCCATACGTTACACCTGTACATGGGTACAAGCCTATCACAATAGCAGCAGTCAACCCTCTGTGTTCACATGACATTGCAACCTGAGTTGACAAACACTATTCACTTGGACACTACTGTATATCTGCTGGGAAGTACTTTGCATTTCATTTGCATGAAATGTTCTTCACCTGTAGTATCCATGCGCCAGGTGGGAGGACTTCGAAGTGGATCACGTTGTACAACCAGCCAATCACCAAAATTTATCACAGTCAGCCTCAGAACTCCCAGCCAACCAATCACCATAGTTCAGCACAGTTAAGCTCTTACCTTCAAGCCAACCAATCCCCACAGTTCATCGCAAGTTAAGCTCCTTAGCACCACGATCGCTTTATGATACGGGGCATTGTAGGTAACCAATCACCACACTTCATCAGTTAGGCTCAGGCCTCCCTGCCATCCGATCACCACAGTTCATTACAATTAGGCTCAGAGCCTCCATCCATCCAATCACCACAGTTCATCACCGTTAATCTCAGACATTTCATCCATCCAATCACCACAGTTCATCGCAGTTCCACCCAACTACTCGCCCTAGTTTATCACAGTTAAGGTCACACCTTCCAGGTAAGTAATCACCGCGACTCATCACAGTTAACCTCACACCCTCCAGAACCCAGTTCCTAAAAGCAATCGGAGACTATGACAGTCGTAAGTCTATGTTAAAAGCATGGGAGTCACGAACAGGTCCTAGATTTTCGAAGCTCTCTAAGATTGTCGTAAGTTAATGTTAATGTATGGCACGACTGTCTTATCGCTAAGAGAGCTTAAAAAATCTAGGCCTTGGGTGTCTAGTCATGCCCACATCTTGTCAGTGTGGGGTGTCACACTACAACTATTGTTCCACCACTGGCCATGGGTGCCTGGTCATCTCCCAGTTTATGTCAGTGTTTATTCCACTCTAAGGTACTTTTGTGCTTTGTCTTGAACAGCTTTTCATTGATATCGCATGATCGATGGTACTTGGACAATTACTTTTAGTAATGAAGATGCTAGGTATCTATATGTATTTCTGTGGTTGAGCTGGACTTGATAGGATATTTATCGGCATCTGTACTCAAGAACCCTTATATGTTGCTTTACGCCGTGTGTTTGTGATCTGGTTGTTATGAAGGTATTTACTAATGCACAAATGATGGCGGGGTGCCAGGTACTCGGATGGATCTCCATCTCTACTCATTATGTTCATCGGTGGCTAAGTCGTTGTTTATAGATTCATCAATCAAATCAAGACCACGCTGACGTATGCTGTTCTGTATCCAGTGACAGTGGCGTCCTTGGATCAATCTGTAAATATAGATTTCTATGTATTGTGCTTATTTCTTAATGGATTTAATTGATGTTTGTACTGCTTTTGAATGTTTTCCGACTTCTTAAAAGAGATAAACTAGGTCGACTTCTCGTGTATCCAAACGCTATGGAGCAGAAGAGAGTTGTAGAAAAGAGCTATTAAGTGTAGGTTGGAATTGTTGCACCATCCAAGTCAGTTATATACGTGTAGGTGGGAAATCTTAACCCTTCCAAGTCAGAGATATAAGTGTAAGTGAGAATTCTTACCCTCTCCGAGTGAGATATATAAGTGAGAACTCTTACCCTCTCTGTCAGATATATAAGTGTAGGTGGGAAATCTTAATCCTTCCAAGTCAGAGATATAAGTGTAAGTGAGAATTCTTACCCTCTCCGAGTGAGATATATAAGTGAGAACTCTTACCCTCTCTGTCAGATATATAAGTGTAGGTGGGAAATCTTAACCCTTCCAAGTCAGAGATATAAGTGTAGGTGAGAATTATAACCCTCTCCGAGTGAGATATATAAGTGTAGGTGAGAACTCGTACCCTCTCTGTCAGATATATAAGTGTAGGTGGGAAATCGTAATCCTTCCAAGTCAGAGATATAAGTGTAAGTGAGAATTCTTACCCTCTCCGAGTGAGATATATAAGTGAGAACTCTTACCCTCTCTGTCAGATATATAAGTGTAGGTGGGAAATCTTAACCCTTCCAAGTCAGAGATATAAGTGTAGGTGAGAATTATAACCCTCTCCGAGTGAGATATATAAGTATAGGTGAGAACTCGTACCCTCTCTGTCAGATATATAAGTGTAGGTGGGAAATCTTAACCCTTCCAAGTCAGAGATATAAGTGTAGGTGAGAATTCTTACCCTCTCCGAGTGAGATATATAAGTGTAGGTGGGAAATCTTACCCTCTCTGTCAGATATATAAGTGTAGGTGGGAAATCTTACCCTCTCTGTCAGATATATAAGTGTAGGTGGGAAATCTTACCCTCTCTGTCAGATATATAAGTGTAGGTGGGAAATCTTACCCTCTCTGTCAGAGATATAAGTGTAGGTGGGAAATCTTACCCTCTCTGTCAGATATATAAGAGTAGGTGGGAAATCTTACTCCCTCCTTTGAGATAAACTGTGTTGCCGTGCTGCTGCTTAACTTAACAACTCCAGCATCTTTCATACTCCGTTGTACTCTAATATGCACACTGAAGAGGGTCAGTGCTGTTAGATATGAGGGTACATGTATTTAGAGTAATCCTTTCAAAACACTCCACGGCTATGGGCCTGTGGGCAACTGGACAGAAGTAGTTCAATCCAGACAGTTGCTTTTCTTTGGCACGGGAATGACGCTTGAAGCTTTCCATAATGTTGGTATGGTATGCTGATCAAATGAGTGTTTATAATGTCGACTAAAACATGGCACATGAGAAAGTGTAATCTCAAATATAAAGCAACTTCTATGGTACAATACAGGATAGTTCCACCCAGTCTGTCAAGTCTTGTTGCTTTCTGTATATTTAGGTTGCAAAACTGGGTTTTGGCTACCTCTGGTGTAATAGTGATGGCATCCTCAATGTCCGGTATGATACCGTCGATGATGGCTTTGCGCTGGTCGGTGACGTCAAAGTTGTCACATCTGGAATAAATCTGGCTTAGATCTTCAGCGTACTCCCGACCGTCTGCAACGTTGGTAAGTAATGACTTGGACACCTGGCCAATCATGGTCTCCACGCTTTCTATGCCTGACGACCGTTCTTCTGTTAGAATTGCGACTCCAATGTGTCTGCACCGTCTTCCTCACACTTCTTCACTTGTACATGAATTTCTCGTTGAATGAATTTTAGTTCAGTTTTAACATCAGTAAAAAGGTTCTTTTCGTGTCATTAAGCATAAAATAATAATTCCTTCGTCACATGAGGAGTGTTGAAAGTGTATATCGCTAGGGTATATATTTTCTTCTTCAGGGTGATTGACTCTGTCAGTTATGTAATCAGTTATAGCAACATATAGCACCCAAGGTCAGATCGAAAAATAGGTTAGATCATTATCGAAACATGCTGCCCAATCAGAACATTCTAAAGAATCCTGTAAATGCTCTGTTGAATCCGTGTCCCGTCTTCATTACTTTTGAATGCCGCGTCAGTCTTTATCTATGTACTGAAAGTTATGGTCTGGTAGCAAGAGAAACTTTTCATTTCCCAGGTGTGCATTACATATTACCGTGGCATAAGTCAATGGTATTCTGTTAACACATACATATGCTCAATATATGCACATATGCCTTATATCGCATTGCCCGAGGGAGATGTAATTCACCCTGTGCGTTCAGTAGGCTATGTGTCAGAAAAGGTATGACTTTAAAAAAGATCATTATAGAACTTTTGTTCCATGTCCCGACTGCGAACCCTTTGATCTCAGCCAGGGTGTAGAGTATAGTTCCACGGCTACGTTTAAAGGGGTACTGATGCGGAGCAATTCCCGTGGACTGGTTGTTCCTTTCGTTATTCTTTTTTCCCGTGATGATATGCCTGAATTCGTGACTGGTTCGTGACCTCTGCTGCGCAGCCCGTATGAGAGTTTACTTATAGACAAGTCAACAAAGGTGAAGTCATTTTTACTTTACTTTCCTTACAGAGTTCGAAATCTGAATGTAGAATGTGGGCGTGGTAAAAAACACTTACTTCATCCAGGCACTGGAACTTGGTCCAAATTCACCTCAGTCTGGTCGCTACTCCCGCGACAAACCATCGACCAGTCACCAGCCAACAGGGTACTGTTACACAACGCGGTCTTAGCGCTAAGGTGACCGTAACTGCTAGGCGTTATGTAGTCTTAGCGCTAAGATTTTGTGCTCAACGGTACCCAGACCGCGATGTATTTGGGCCAAGCTTTCGTGTTAGAATGAAGTAACTCTTCCCTAACGTTGATGACACGGTATACTGATACAAGCAACGACATGTTTAGATAGGTTTAGTATGCCAGGAATGTGTTGAATGTCGAGTGTATGATGAACGTGGTTCCTAATGGCACATGTTGATGACGTAGTCGGACCAGTCACTCTGCTCTCACCGGAGTGCTTGTCACTTGTATTTTTGAATCCTAGCGGAGCTCGAATCGAAACGTACCCGAACGATTCCGATTGGTATTTAGCATACGGTCGCTTCCGGGCGATGCACACGGTGCACGTTACAACCATAACAACAGTGAGTAAACACTCGCTGAAAATAGTGGTTTGGGCAATATTCAAGGATGTCATCTTGCGGAAATATTAGCTAATGGTAACCATGACTTTTGTCAACAGCAACCCCACACTGCAGGTCAATTAAATGTGTTTTATGCGGTTTTTTGTTTGTGGAGAGATCTGTGTCAGTGACCTGAATATTTTGTAAGTCCCTCCGATCCCAAAGTAGTGGCCGTTGTCTGATTGGTTAAATCTATTTAACCGTCTCGCTATTGATTGGACGGTCATAGGTCGCTCAAAGGTTACCTGAGGCGACATTCTACTAGTGTTTGTTAGACTCAGTGGTGGAGTGTAAAGAATAACACTGAGACTACGTTTACTTAGACTGCTGATTAATTCAGTTAGAGAAAAATCCCAAAACGAAGAGTACAAAAGAACCACACTTACAATATGACTGGATTCATATCTCATTTGATTAAACAAACGGTTGTTCACAACAGTGAGTAAATTAGTAAGTGAGTGAGTGGGTTTATATTTACGCCGCACTAAGCAATATTCAAGCTATACGGTGGCGGTCTGTGAATAACCGAGTCTGAACCAGACAATCCAGTGATCAACAGCATGAGCATTGATCTGCGCTATTGGGAAGGAACCGATGACATGCGTTACCCAAGTCAGCGAGTCAGGCCACCCGATCCCGTTGGTCGCCTCTTAAGACAAGCATAGTGGCTTTTTGTGGCAGGCTCGGGTTGTTGAAGACCTATTCTTCACTGATCACAACAATGAGGCATTGTTGAGTCGAAACATATTCCAGACCAGGGTTCGACCTGAGACACTGTTCACATGTATGTATCATCTATGCGTGTGTATTGATCGCACTGGTAATCGATATGTACATTTTAGGAAACACAATTAATAGCTCAAGTGGCTGTTAAGCGTCTGTAACTACATTGTGTGTCACGTGATCACAGCGAAGAATATTGGGACAAATCGATGGTTTTCAACAGAACAAACAGAACAAAATATATCTAAACAGTCTATTTATTTATATATGGGAAATATATTATTACCTTCGAGGGCGATAATATCGGGTTCATATTTTCCATACAATGCAGAACGGCAAAATATCCGTTTGCCATGGTGACGTCACGTTTCTTCTGTGACGTTGCGTTCTACATGCCGCGACAGTGGGTAGTCAGTCAATGTTTGAAAATAGAATTAAGTTATGTTTCCTCAATTTGACGAATTTGGCAATAAACGAAATATCTTATTCGTGCCTATGTAATGCTATGTTTACGGCACTCGTACATAGATATCACTATATCTGAGCACGCTCGGTAAATACCACCATTGAGGCATTCATGTCCTAACCATAGTATGACATGGACACTGATATATCATCCTCTATTTAAGCTTGTCTCTGATCTGATACAGTACCCGTATGATGTACATGTAACACCAAGATCTGGTCTATCTCGAGATGGACACCAGGTGTTGACTGCAGCTCGTCCAGATATATATCTGAGATGTAATGTGAGATGAGAGGTCATAAATAATATACAAATGTCAAAAATCACATCTTTGAAAAAATCAAATCCAACACCTTCACTGGCTATGCGCCCTAATATAATCATCGGCCATATCATTAGTTACTGCTGGAAATATAAGGGTAGGATGTAGACTGGTTGGCTGGGCTCCTAATCAACACACGGTTGTTGCTCTCACCACACCAGCATCGACAGCGAATGGGAATTCTCCCAGGACGTGCTACCAAGTCGGAACCAACTTTCCGGGGAATTGTTTGGCTTCAACAATACAGAAGCAGATCTGTCTGGTTTGTTGTGCTTATCTGTATATCAATTGAACGGAAATGCAGGATGTATCGCAACTGTTCGCATTCTAGAAACAATACTACTACGAGTAGTCAGCTTCAGATATAACCCCTTCTGGTTAAAACACTTCCCAGTGTTCACTGGTGACGGGAATCACGTCTAAGCCATTCCAAGGTAATGATACATCCAGAGAATGACGGAGATGGGATACAGTATTTGGCACTGACATCTAGTTTATACAAGGAGTAATAGAATAACTTTGTGCTATTGGCCAACGCCCCATGGCATCCCTGTTTGTATGCTTGTTTCAGTTTGCGAACAAAATCAGTACAAGCCTTAGTAGTGGTGGAACTGATTGTTGTTTACCAGGTTGTTTACCAGGTTGTTTACCAGGTTGTTTACCATCGTGTGGTGCAGTAATTTTACATGGCTTTACATTTCATAATTGGATGATGGGTCGTATAAAATATTGCTTTTCAACTTTTACGAATCGCAAACATTTCAACACACAATAACATCTTACTGTGTGTGACTGTTACCTGGTGCTCCAGTATAGTTGCTGCAACATTTTAATTAACCTTTCATTGTTTGCTACAGACAGACAATTCATTATTCAGAATGGAATGGTTCTCCCTGTTGTAAATTATGCAATATATTTCAAAAACGGTATTCGGTATTTTACCAAGTGTTGTATAGAACGGTTTCAGTGCATGCTACAGTTTACTTGAAAAGCTTTTAGAAGCTGAACGACCATAAATGCGTGACAGAGTTTCGTGTTAACAACGTCATTTTCCGTCTCTTTCATGATGTTATAGGCTCCTTTGTAGGGTTAGATCAAAAGTTCCTTACAAACAGTTCCTTGGGGAATGTAATGGCATAAACAAAAGGCCAGTGTTGCAATAGTGTAGGGTTTCTCTAAGTGCTACATTGTCCAGGTTGTCAGGTTCTTAGTGTCTCTTGAGTGAAACTCTGACTGTTTAAATCCACGTATCAGTTGGTTACTGAAGATAAACACTAACCCGGGATCCACGAAGATGAAGAGGCACAAGACTGACGATACGAGCAGAAAACATAAGTACACCACTGACGATACAAAAATAACACTCCTGGACAAATTGACGATACAAACACAGGACACCAGTACAAGGCTAGCGATAAAAACTCAGGACACCAGGACAAAACCGATGATATATACACAGGACACCAGTACAAGACTGACCATACAAACACCCTTGAACCAGGACACATTTGACGATTCAAAAGCAGGACACCGGTACAAAACTGACGATACGAGCACGGGACACAAACACAGAAAACGACGATACACAGACAGGACACCAGTACAAAACTGGCGACACAAACACAGGACGCCAGCACAAGACTGAAGATGCAAGCACAGGACACAAGGGAAGACTGAGGATACAAACACAGGACATCAGTACACAAACTACCATCAAACGCCGGACACCAGGACAATACCATACAAAAACACCATATGAGTGCAAAGCTGACGGTACAAACACAGGACTCCGGAACAAGACTGATGATACAACCATAGGACACTTGGACACGACTGTCGATACAAAAACAGGATACCAGTACAGGGCCAATGATACAAACAAATAACAATAGGAAAATACTAACGATACAAACACAGAAAACCAGTACAAGACTGACGATATAAACACAGAACATCCGGGCAAGACTGACGATACAAACACAGGACACCAAGACACGACTAGCAATGCAAACACGGGACATCAGTACAAGACTCACGATACGAACACTGAGCTCCAGTACTCGACTGACGATATGAACACATGACACCAAGACAAGACTGATGACAGAGGACATAAGTACACCACCGACAATACAAACACAGGACACCTGGACACGAATGGCGAAACACAGACAGGGCACCAGAACACAACTGACGATACAAAAACAGGACACGAGTACGAAACTGACGATTGAAACACAGTACACCAAGACTGACCACACAAACACAGCACATCAGTACATAAGCTACGATAAAAGTACAGGACACCAATACAAGATCTAACAATACACGGAATACATCACCATCTTAAGGATTTGGATGCTAATATATACAGCGCATTCCTGGTTGAAGAATTTCCCTGTAAGTCTCATATGAGTCATACCTTGAACTTTATTTACCATGCATCTCACTGTACATCAAACTCATCAGTTTTGTAATTCAACTCTGATCACAACCAATCACTCTGTGCATCTGATTATATATCAACATCTATGCAATGCTTCTGTACGAGTTCGGCCAGCTACAACGAGCACCAGAAGTCGACAATAGTGGAATCTTCCCCCTGATTTCAATTTCCAGAGACATCACCTTTTTCATAATTTGAAGGTTTTAAGCAAATGTCATATGAACATCGAACAGTGTTTTCCTCTTGTCGACGCAAGTGATGCCGTTGTCATCATTGACCGTGAGATACGACAGGAGTGACACAAGATCGAAACGTTTAAAACATACAAACTAGTATTTCAGCGGGTAATGGGGCGGTAATCAATACAGGTATGCTTCTTGCTGTCTCTCCTTTATCTCAATATAAAATGATATCCAATGCAAACAAATGGCGTCACGTAAAACCCATCGCCTAATGTAAGGTAGTAATTGATTCAATATTCTCAATTAAAATGTCATACATGTACTATGCACTTTCCACTTGGGGTGTGTGTTGCATCCTGGGTAGGAACCTACACTCTCTCCTAACGCCAGCACACACTGTTTGTAGTCCCATTCTGCCTGCGCAGTTTCTGCTGACAACTGGTACTCTAAATGACATGCCAACATGACAACTGGTAGTCTAGGTGACACACTATAATGACAACTGGTACTCTCACGATCGCAGCATCCCCATATGACTGGTGTACGACTTGCATCAAACCGTCCGTCTTTTAAATTACTGTTGAAACTTTTCATGTGAATGGCTCATCAAGTTTGTTGCATTCCTATTACCCGACCAACAGTGCGTGAGCAATTTCCCGAACGCTGCGATCTCTCAGTTTTGAAATTTCTCTGTACCACTCACAAGAAGCATATAGGAGTATATATTAGACATTTTGTTAATTGACGAGGTTAAAATAATTATGGAATTATTCCAGCACAAAGTAAACGCACGTATCATATATGTACTTAACTTTGTACTGCCTAACATCTGTGTTATTGCAGTGTGTGACGAGATTGTATGATATATGAAAGAGAGGACAATGATAGCAAACCTTAGGTAATAACAACTTTTTTCACTTCTTGAATTAAACATTTATCTCAAAACATCATTCACACCACACTACTCCAGAATTACACATCAGACATTGTCTGTCATGGACGTAATATTACAATCCACCATTTTTACAGAGAGTGTAGTATTAACTCAAGGTTAAGGTAATGACATATAATATATATTAACATAGGAATGGATTTAAGCTGCCTTATGTCTTACCCTTAGAACATAAAGAGTTTCGTATTTTCACCTTGTTCGAAACAAATTTGTCAAAACCTTTTTAATTTAGCGACGTGACGACTAGTGCTGATAACAACTGACTATTTCATATGTAGGACACACCACAACATTCTAGAATGCGCCTAATATAAAGCAAACGAGGTGGCTGATATTCAGTATCAATCTCAAAACCTTAGATGGGATAGTAGTATGTGAAAGCTGTTACATGAGCATATTTTCCTATTTTCAGCTCTTAATAAATCTATCTTACGCCGATAGGATAGACGATTTTTTTAATAAAATGAATAATAATCACACATAAGCAGATGTGCTTTTGAACAATAAACAATGGCATTAACGAACATTCTGTGTACGAGTTGTAGTTGTACACTGTTACTGGGATCCCATATTTAACAAGTATGGAACTTTATCGGACTAAACATACGAATATACGCTTTAAATATACATTGTGTTAGCAAATGTAAATTTTAGTGCTTTTGAACATTGCTTGTTTCTCTCAATGATATGATATCTGGAAAAGTAACCGAAGTCTAAAATAGCTGTGTCTGATCTGCAAGACCATCTCAATAGTAACAACTTCTAATATTCACCCTTCCCAGAACCAAATCTAACTATCTGGGTTTAATGTTTTCAATATCAGGGATGCGACATTTGCTTCTACAAAATGAATACATTGAAGCATTTATTTTGGGAATGTGATCTTGTACAGCTACTGTGGACCAAACGAAAAGAAAAAGCTCCAACAGGAATTCAAGATAAGGAAGGATCATACTTGTTTGTTTCCCAGAGAAGAACAATGACCCACTAAACATGCCATATTGATTTTCAAAAGGACTGTCACTTGCCATAAGCAGAAACGATTGCCAACCTTCCAGTCGTTTAAAGGCAAAGTCTGTGATGAGTATAATGTTTCTCAATGTGTAGATGGAATGTAATAAAGAGTCGACATGATTTCCAGATTCTGGTCTTCTTGTCATTTCCATGTCATCTAAATGTATTGTGTGACCATTGATGCCTGTATTTATTTTGAAATAGAGCTAAATACAAATTTTCGACACAAGCGACTCCCAAACATTGCCAATAGCTTTGAAAATCGGCAAATACGTTGTGCTATTTTCTACTTTTAGTTTTAAGCATGTCAACCAAACCACTCAGAATAAGTGATTGCTGAAAGTCAGTTGTCCCGTCATAGATAGGAGCAGAGAAGACCTAGTTCAGCGGTTCAGGAGGACTACTTTGAATGTCCATGAGAGCGTACACTACGCTAACGTGATATCTGGTTATTAATCGTTCTTGAACTGTCACCAAGATATTGTAATTATCAACTTTATATGTTGTTCACTGACCACGAGGGGTCATGGGTTGTTATCTTACCTCGCACATGAATGTCGCTTTCTGATTGGCTAAGCGCTATTCTATTATTTTCAATGTACCCCGCTTACAGACGATGTATTATTTTCAGTGTACACCGCTGGGAATTCTGAACTCTTCTGGTGCTTCATGGTAGTACATCTTTGTCTCGAATAACATTGAATCACGCATCAGGCACGGAAATTACCGATGTTTTGCTATTGAAAATCGATGGAAGGGAGATAACTCTAAATCTGTTTAGCTTGTGTTGTCTGTAAAATGGCGATTCGCCTCGCATTCAACAGAAGTGCTTCAAACAGTCCAACATTAAAACTCAGGTGCTCGGTGAGATAAATACGGGCTCGAGGAACATAAACAAATCTCGAGGGTACATGAGCCCAAGGCCCTCCCGCGACCAGTGAACAACTTATAATGTACCCTCTATATTTGTTCATGTTTTCTGTGCCCGACGAGCGAGGGGAATATAAACAAACATCGAGGGTATATCACCACATGGGCCCTGAGCGATCAGTAAACAACGTATTTACCTTATCGAACACCTCAGTGTTAACCTTGGACTGTTTACACTTCCCTCAACTTGTACACTAAATGCGTTGTCACTGGCAGCGGAATACATTAAAATGTACCTCGCTTGTAAGTGGTAAAAAAACTAAGCGTCGTCGTGGGCAACACACAACTGTAATAGATATGTCGTCATCATGAGCATGCCGTTACATTTAGTGAAAGTAGTGGGAGACCTAGTCTCTTGTTACTATTATTATCAGACACCGTGATATCATTATATTTATCATGATAAATTTGTTCTATTAATGTTAACAACATATTCTGTTCGTATGTAGAAGTTATCATTCCCTCTCAAAGAAAATGCATCGGGTTAAATTGCCCTGCAATATAGACCAGTATACCTAGCGCACTGTGTGATAATTCTGTTATCTTAGCACTATGGGCAATGAGGCCTCAAAAGCAAACAAACTTGTCACTTGTCACTCACTTGGCACTTGTATTTCTCGATGAAGGCTGGAAACAATGCTCCGTTTTCCTCATCCTGTCAGAACAATACTGTATTTCTTGACCAAATAGGGACAAGGCATGGTTCATATTTTTGTGCAGTTATTTAAGACATAAAGTTACGAACTGAATCTTCTGCCATCAAAGACGTTGCTTTGTAGATAAATATTGAATATCTTAAGAAAACAAGACGTGTGCACTGTAAAATCTTTGTGATAAACGCACACGTGATGAATCATTACACGCATGTAGTTCATAACAACGTATAAACCATACCAGGACCAAGAAAATGTCTTATAAATGTGTGTGCACACAAATATAAAAAATATCAAATGTCTTTCTTAAATTAAAATAGTCAACTTTACGTATGATTGTGTGAATAGCTGTTCACCGGCCTATTCATATGAAATTACAAGATTGAAGAGACACATGACTGGAGCTCCGTGCCGACATTTTGCAGTTTTGTCCAACACCTCCGTAAAGGTAAAATAAGGTGTTCTACGCAAAAAGTGTGAATTTCTTGTGTGCATGTAAAACTACCAAACCATATGCAGCATACACATCGTAATATTGAAATTTCAAGCTGTATTTCCGGATTATTGTGTTTACTCGGTAAAATAAATTACCCAGTTACCGACTTTTTACAAATGTCGATAATTACCATTGTCGTTCTCCGTGGTTTTGAGTTTGTCATGGCATCACAATGCCTTTTGAATTTATCAACGTATTGTATTGTGTCAGTCCTATTTCTTGCTCCGGTTCATTTTTTATTTTAAGAGCACTTGTATTGCTCTTGTATTGACAATGAATGACGTTGAATGACGTTGAATGACGTGTCTTCGCGGGACGTGATCGTCAACCTTGTACGTCACATGTCTATGTCTTACCATCTGTTCCTTCAGTACGCTGGCATAACATGTACCTGTCATCATAAATGCAAAATCATTTGTTATCCAGTGGTAAGACAAACTGTTCTGTGAGTGTGTGAGATTAGTTTTTCACCGCATATAGCAATATTACAACATCACTTCCAGGAACAACAGAAACACTTATTGTACACATGTGGCAATCGAACCCGGGAGAGAACGCCCGCCGGCAAGATGCTATGGCTGCAACCTTTGTGAAAAACCAAATGCTGTGTTTTCTTTTCAAATGTCAGCTGAGCAGTTTTGGAGATCAGCGGTGAGCGTATACGAACATATGCTATACACCATTACTTTTGGCGTGCACTTTATGATCTTTAGCAGCAATATATTTGTAAGATGTAGTGTTACTGTCATTATTAATGTTTGTGTGTCACCAGCAAAACATGAATCATGTATTTGCAAATGGTTTCTGCGGGTTCAGTTTCTGAAGTTAGAGAACGTACCTGATATTACCACCCATATACCGGCTCTTTTGTTAACAGGGAAAACACCACCACAATACGTATGGCATGTCTCCGTCTGCTTTGGGGTTGTCTCTAATATGTCAACCCTGTCTCTAGTTTTCTATTGTAGCCTTATTGGCATATGATCTGTGTGCATCCGTCTTAGATGTGTTGGGTACATTGTGGATCAGTCTCAGATGTCTAGGGTACACTTTGGATCTGTCTTAGATGTCTTGGGTAGACTGTGGATCTGTCTTAGATGTCTTGGGTAGACAGCAGTTCTGTCTTAGATGTCTTTGGTACACTTTGGATCCGTCTTAGATGTCTTGGGTACACTTTAGATCTGTCTTAGATGTCTTGGGTAGACAGTGGTTTTGTCTTGGATGTCATGGGTAGACAATGGTTCTGTCTTAGATGTTTTGGGTAGACTGTGGATCTGTCTTAGATGTCTTGGGTAGACAATGGTTTTGTCTTGAATGTCTTTGGTAGACAACGGTTCTGTCTTAGATGTTTTGGGTAGACTGTAGATCTGTCTTAGATGTCTTGGGTAGACAGCGGTTCTGCCTTAGATGTCTTGGGTACAGTTTGGATCTGTCTTAGCTTCCTTATGTAAACTGTGGATCAAGATGTGGAACCTTGCTGCACTTGTCTCTAAATGTTTCGTGTATCCTGGTCAGGTGGTCAGGTTCCACCAAGGTTTCCTGGTGATGATTAACACTCCAGACATTCAGAAAGGCCGTATTGTTCGTTATAGCTCAATGTACAAATTGCCATAGTATGATATACACCAGGAGAAACGTCAAGCACCACTGGTAATTGTAGATGTCAATTTACGTTGCTAAAGATACGTGTGTTGTTTTTTTTGTACGATCATTTCTATACAAGAAACCACATAAAAAGACACTTTTTCTCAACATTTAAATAATAGATATCGCACTATAGGTCAAAAGCAAAATGTGATCTGGACAGATGATTTACGCGCAATCATTATTTCATGATATTTCCCAGTGGTATGTTCTGGTTATAAATCAGTGTCATGCCATATGTGTTGGGAGAAGAACAAAGAGCCAAGTCAGCCAAGTCAACCTGACGGCAATCATGGGTTACTGCAGATACATTCTATTCCGTACCTTCACGGGTCCTGGCCATATTGTGACGGTCTTTTAAAGAAGCAGACTTTTCGTGACATTTTACACCAGAGAAATTCCAAGTTTACAAATTTCCATTTGCATTCATAAAATGAAGTTTACAATAGCTTTGATCACAGCTAGCAGTTTGCACTATTTCATCCATTGATTAGTTCGGTTGAATTGTGAGTCTCTTTCTGCAGTGTATTTCACGAGATGAGACTCTCGGCTGACGTTGTGCTCTTGGGGCATTTACAGTCAATTCGAAATCCCCCCAAAACCCTTTCTGGCCTGGATTTAGTATCCAAGGCAGAATATCAGGAGCACAGCTGGCCCCCACACATCCCACCCATTAAGCGGGTTCCTTGATCAATACTCGATATCAGGAGCGCATTTGGTCCCCACTGATCCTACTGAGACCTACTGAGTAACTCAACATCCGCACTGGTCAGTGAGATACCATTGACCCTGAACAATATTTTTGTAATTACAGGCTGCTAAATACATTACTAGCCGACCCCTCACTAAGCTGGGACCAAACAATAAACCCCTGACCACTAGACCAAAGGCCAAAGGACCAGAAAGACCCACCCTGGGTACATAATGGAACAGGCGAGAGGCCTGATGGAGGAGCTGTAGAGACGTTCTGGCCTACGCCTGTGTGTGTAGCTTTGAATGAACGGTTGTGGACCCAACATGTGGACAGACTTAAATTATCCATGCAAAGGAAATCCTCACGACCTTCACGACACGGCACGACCCGACCCGCAGTAAGTGCGATACTACTGTACTAATCAGGTACGGGGCGACCACAGACAAAACAGCCATCACGCCATTGCCTGGGAACCTTTCAGAGAGACCAGTGTTTGCAGTGACACCAGCACGACCATCACTAAGTGAGATATTAGGCATCGCTTACTGAAAAGTCTCCGCCCTTGTCATTACTAGACTGTTTCCTAGAATATGACGGAGAAACAACTCCTCAGAGGTCACATGCAACGTAAAACACAACTTTGCAGATACCTTTCGGTATGCACTTGCCGAAACAAATCATCAAAAATGCCAATTCATCCTATGAAGTTGAAAAACAACGCGATGAAAAGAAAGCCCTCGAAATCGGAGTTCAAACGATTCACTAAATATCCCCCAGCGCTGGGGGGAAAAGTGGTTTCAACAGTTGTGCAGGGCTGCGACCATACCGCATGCGCAGTGAATAAGGTAGCGGAGCTCGAAACAGTATGCATGTCCCGAGTCTGAGGTCGTGAGCAGTAGTCTAATCTTGGTTGTATACGAAAACAAGTAAATAACCTACTCGTTACACAAAAAAGAAAACAAAATGGTGATTGTGATAAATAGCCGCTGTCACAGAGAAAGCTCAATGTCTGGTTTATTGACACCTATATGTCTGCCTGCCTGTCTGCCAAGGACAATATGCAGTACACAGCTTGACCACATGTAATTTGAACTTGGCACCTATCAAGCTATACGCCATAAACAAAATAAATTGATTTATGACTCGTGCACCCAAGTCTTGTTTCTGCCGCATTATGTAATTAGGCAGGTGTGATACTTGTGCACATGACATGTTTTTATGTCTGTGGACTGGAAACAAACTGCATCCATTTTTTCTCCGATAACTGGATCTGACAGAAACTGGTGCAAACTCTTGTCAGTTTCAAGTCCTGCTTTATACTTGGACGAATGACAGTTTCCACCCATGCAGTAGTTCACCATCTCTCCTGAGATTATTGTTGATTGAATCGAACGCAAATTCGAATATGTATTTACAAAACCCAACATCTCTACATACATTCTTTATGGATAGAAACTTCTTCTAGTGTATAGGATTTTGTTTGACAACGGTATATGAATCCATACTGAAACGACGCGTCAAGTAAAAGAAGTTGTTGCCCATAAAGAATTTTACTTTCTTGTGACTCGCCATTCTTCTAAAATGCCCATCAAACAGATCATCTTTCTGTTCACACAATGAGCCCTCAGCGTATCAGCAAATTAACCAGCTAATCGAAAGCCGTCGTTGCACTTGAGTGCACACCCACCCGCTATGGCTGGGATCGGTCTCACGAGAGTTCTATTTCGAGGGAAGAACGGGGGAAAATGTGGTTTCAACAACTGTGCTGCGCTGCGCCCATAACGCATGCGCAGTGAATAGGCTCGAAACAGTACGCATGCCCAAAGTCTGAGGTCGTGAGCAGTAGTCTAATCATGGTTGCGTACACAAACTAGCAAATAATCTACTCCTTACATAAAAAACTTGTTGATTGTGGTAAGCAACTTCTGTCACAGAGAAAGCTCAATGTCTGGTTTATTGACATCTGCATGCCTGCCTGCCTGTCTATTAAAGACAATATGCAATACACAGCTACAATCATTGACCACATGCAATTCGAACTTAACACCTCCCAGGCTATACGCCATAAACAAAATAAATTGATTTATGACTTGTGCACCCGAGTCCTGTCTCTGTCACATTATGTAATTATGCAGGTGTGATACTTGTTCACATGACATGTTTTTTTTATGTCTTTCGGTTGCAAACAAGCTATATCCATTTTTCTCGGATGACTGGATCTGACGGAAACTGGTGCAAACTCTTGTCAGTTTCAAGTCCTGCTTTATACTTGGACGAATGACAGTTTCCACCCATGCAGTAGTTCACCATCTCTACTGAGATGATTTTTGAGAAATAAAAAAAAAAACCCATTATTTAACAAAAAAACCCATCTCTATATACATTCTTTATGGATAATAACTTCTTCTAGTGTATAGGATTTTGTTTGACAATCTTGACAACGGTATATGAATCCATACTGAACCGACGCGTCAAGTACAATAAAAGAAGTTGTAAAGAGTAAAGAATTTTACTTTCTTGTGACTCGCCATTCTTCTAAAATGCCCATCAAACAGATCATCTTTCTGTACACACAATGAGCCCTCAGCGTATCAGCAAACGAACCAGCCAATCAGAAGCAGTCGTTACACTTGAGTGCACATCCACCCGCCATGACTGGGTTCGGTCTCCCGAGGGCTTCGTTTCTCGGGAAATAAGCCCAAATATTGCACTTTTGAATCGCGATTGTACGCTTATAATTTTGTTAATTTGATTTTTACAAGCAGCGACGTATATTATATGTCATGATTAACTGATATTTGTGTTTTAATATTGTTTGAGTTTTTGGTTGCATGGGACCTTTAAGGATTGTGGTTAAGGACCTGAGTACAGGACGAATGGTATAATCGGTTTAACAACACACGAGAATGGAATGTGAGAACAAATGGACACTACTGCAGACGGAATTAGCGCGTATTGCTCGGGCCACTAAGAAGGCAGGGAGTGTTGATAGTTTTCATACTATTCTAGTGTTGGTAAATTGTGTATTTTATTCAAATTGTAAATGTGCAGCGAAAGATGGCAGAATGTGAGAGATACAACCCTCATTTCATTATTTCTGTAACCTATTTGTCAGTAGCCCATTACTCACACGTCAGTAAGGATTACTGCACGCATTCTCACAGAACGAGTACACGTGAATATGAGTGATAAATCAAATGATTTAGTGAAATAATTTGAAGTCGCTTTCAGCAATATTGCAGAAATATCCAGTACACCAGAAATGGGCGTCACACAGACTACCCATTTAAAGAATTGAGCCCGGTTTCACGGCTTGGCGAGTGAACGCTTCAGCTACTGGGCTACCGCATCGAGTGATAATTGAACCAAAACATATGGAAATATTGTAACTGTGAAGCCCAGTTAACTCCAATGTTTGTAGGATATGAGCACTTGCAATGCTTGTTCCTGTTCAACTCCCATACAACCTCGTCACCTAGTGTATAACGAAACCCATCTGTATCGATGTGGGCAAGTATGAGGAAACTAACACACAGGCCGTAGATCATGAAGTGGTTCCTTGTACACATAGCACCTCCTGTCCTCAATCAGTTTCATCTTTCATCATCAGAACAAGTGTGGATCGATATAGATTATTTATCCCTATTGGAACTTAGAAGGTGTTTTTCACCCTATCGGTCCATTAGATCTAAATAACATTGTTGATAATCGTCTTGATATAAAGGAACCGACTAATGTGTTATCATCTGATGCCATTGTGTGTGCATGTTATCAATCAATATTATGAAACCCTACTGCATGCACCACACAACCTAGAGATTAGCGTTGTCACAACAAACCACGCACGTCATGATATTTCTCTCTTTTTTTGTTCAGTCAAGCGACATTAGTTGACTGTCAAAGGGAACTGCCAACAGTTATCTTTACCTTGAAACTCATCGCACTCAGTTTTGTTGTTCCGTTCACCGCACATGGCTAGTTCTGTCAGACTTCTCCTATCCCAGTTCAACCAGCTTGATCTGTCAAGCCACTTCTCCTCCCACTCTTCCCCTGTTCACCCTGCAGAACTAGATCCCTCAAGCATCCCCCACCTGCGTTCACGCTGCAGAGCTAGATCCATCAATCGTGTCCCACCCCTTCTCACCCTGCAGAACTAGATCTGTTAAGCATCTCCTACCCCAGTTCAGCCCGCAGAGCTAGATCTGTCAAGCATCTCTTGTCCCACTTCACCATGCAGGGCTAGATCCGTCAAGGATCTCCTATCCCAATTCACCATGAAGGGCTAGATCCGTCAAGGATCTCCTATCCCAATTCACCAATTCAGGGCTAGATCCGTTAAGCATCTCCAATCCCAATTCACCCCTGCAGGGCTATTTCTGTCAAACGTTCATGACTGTGTACATGTCAAGAGCTGCTATTTGTAATAGCTGATAGCGAGGGTTCAAGAAGCGCGCGTTAGATTCCAGTGAGGGTCAGACCATAGTTTCGGTGGCTTCACGGCAGATTTCTGGAAGCCTACCAAGTGTCCTTGCTGTCATTCCGGTCAGCTGAGTTACAAGTGTCCGTTACATCACACGGAACGCAGGGGAGGTCGCTAGGCGATATGGCAACTGAGGACTACATGCTCGAGAACCTTGTATGAACTGGACGCCGGAATAATCATGTGCTGGTTTGTAACCTTGTCCAGGTATAGCCAGTGTTGTCTGTTAAGTGTAGTTGCCGGTGGCTTATGTAACCTTGACCAGTGTCCAGAAGCGAGGGGTTGGTGTAGGTGTCGGTTCCACAGCTGGAGAACGAAAGACCAACGCCGGCATTTTCCAGTGACTTTGAATGGTTTTTGCCATGCGCTGTCAGTAGAGCATGCTGGCAGTCCAGTAAGTAGAAGCACAACTATTTCGATTGTCCATTGTTTTTCTACATTGTCTTGTTCTGATGTTCCTTTCGGTCCTTTTATGTATTCAAGTGGAAATGTATTAAATATTTATCCCACAGAAACGTCTTCAGATGCCATCTCTCAAGCTGTTTGGTAGCTGATAGTGATGTCTTTGTGGCTGACCGTCTTCAACGGATAAATAGTACGTTGTACTGATACGGGGGGGCAATATCTAAACAAGGGCAATATCTGAATTACTTTTTACCGAGACGGGTAGTGACGCACAATTCCTTCTAGACAGGATAAGATGCCAGGATCAAACCTCCATACAAAGGTATGCCCAAGTGGTTACGTCACAGTCACCACTCAGTGACACACCACCATACAAAGGAATGCCCAAGTGGGTACGTCACAGTCACCACTCAGTGACACACCACCATACAAAGGTTTTCCCAAGCGGTTACGTCAGAGTCACCACTCAGTGACACACCACCATACAAAGGTTTGCCCAAGTGGTTACGTCACGGTCGTGACACAGTGTTACCAACATACAAAGGTATGCCCAAGTGGTTACGTCACAGTCGTGACACAGTGTTACCACCATACAAAGGTATGCCCAAGTGGTTACGTCACAGTCACCACTCAGTGACACACCACCATACAAAGGTATGCCCAAGTGGTTACGTCACAGCCACCACTCAGTGACACACCACCATACAAAGGTATGCCTAAGTGGTTACGTCACAGTCGTGACACAGTGTTACCACCATACAAAGGTATGCCCAAGTGGTTACGTCACAGTCACCACAAAGGTGACACACCACCATACAAAGGTATGCCCAAGTGGTTACGTCACAGTCACCACTCAGTGACACACCACCATACAAAGGTATGCCCAAGTGGTTACGTCACAGATGTAATAATCTACAGTCTGTATATAGTCTCCCTGTCACAGTCATCTGACACTCCGTTCTACCTTTAGTACGTCTTACTACACACTCCGCGTTAAAGTAGTTTGTTTTTTATTTAAGGAATTAATTGCAATGCATTGTAGTGTAACAAAGTTTTTTATTGTTGTCTTTTTACGACATTTTATCCGTTCTTACACTGTGTCTTGACAAAAAGCAGTATATGTCTGGAATGCATTGCTATGAAGTGAAAGCAGTGATGTTGTAGTTCATTTAGATGCCTTTAGGTCGAGTGTTATCTGGGATCTTCTGGACCATCATAAACGCTTATGATACAGAGTGACATCTTCTTACATGTCTTGTCACGTTATCAGAAGGTAATGACATCCGCCGTCCATTGTAAATCACATTAAGGGTAGTTGTGTGTGGATATTATAGTTTCACACAGGGTATCCAGCCTAGAGCTAGCTAGCCTAGTGGTTAAAGCGTTCGCTCGTCGTGCCGGAGACCCGGGTTCGATTCCCCACATGGGTACAATGTGTGAAGCCTATTTTCTGGTGTACCTCGCGGTGATATTGCTGAAATCACCCACTCACTAGAGCTAGTTGAAGCCTGTCGGTTGTCACAAAACGAGTCTGTTATCACTGACGTACCCCTGTTACCGCTACACACTATACAACCACTGTACTACCGTGGGGCTGCCGCAGTTGCCCTCCTGCCTAATGTCACTGTAGGGCGTTGTATGTGTTAAATTAAATTGCTTAATATAGGTTTGTTGGAGGATTTCACACTGATTGCCTCTTGTCATAGATTTCAATATGAAATGGCACCTGGCACGTCATAATGTAACTGGGATCACCGCGTTATACTTTCATTTTATTTATTAAGACTTTGTTCAGCGCCTGGTTGGGGTGGTTGAAGCCCTGGGCCTAGATTTTCGAAGCTCTGTTAGGCCTAAGATACGACGTAAGTACCCTACAGTAACTTACGACTGTCTTGGTGCTAAACTTGGTGGAGTTTCGAAAGTATAGGTGCAGAGATAAAACTTAGCGTTTTCCGTTCACTCACTATTCATGTCAGGAAACCGGGGCTTTTTCAAACGCACATGTCTCGTGGGGTTTTGAATAATAAACGACCAATGAGTTCCTACATCTATTGTTACAGCTGCATTGATTCCAAGGTTTTCACAAGAATGTATGGATTTATGTATGCTCTGACTGCCGTTTAAAGTGTAGTGGCAGATAATTATATATAATCTGCTTATGTCTGCACTGAAGCATCATGGGTATGTAGACAACATGGCAACAATTGCATGCTAAACCTCACGACCTGAAACCAACAATACCTTGGCTTGTAAGTCAGAACGTGAGGTAATTCTACTACAATGTCGCATTGACCACCTTCGGTTCACTTATGACTATCTGCTCAAAAAGGATGGAAATGTACCTCCCAGGTGTGTTTCTTGCATCGAAGTGTTCACAATCAAGCACATTCTGTTGACTGTGTGGACTTTTCAAATACGAGGGACTCACACCATGTAGCCATAAATCTGAATGTCATTGTAATGTAGTTGGGAGAGACTTGTCTGTATCATACATTGTAACTGTAATGATTGGGATTAATCGCTTGTTTATAAATTCGATGCAATCTCATTTTCTCTTTGTGGATAAACTCAACTCAACTCAACTGACAGTGAAATAAAATAGCATGTATTGAATAAAATCTCATTTCAACTTTGTATAGAAAATGCATATGTGCAGACTTAGTCTTGGGGATATAGCTGACAAAATGCTGATGTTAAACTTCAACTCATCTGATTACTATCACGTTGTCAGACGTGTGTTGCAAGGTACCATGTGTCAGGGAGAACAAAGCGCACCCTGTGTTGTGTATTATTCACGGACTGCCACGATCTCACTCACACAGTTGACACTGTGAGTGACTGGTCGCTCATGATCCACCTTCAAGCGCTATTAATATGTAAGTGGGACTGTGAACAATAAGCAAAGTAACTCCCGGATCGTGGAGGTTGTGTGTTGCTTTACAATACACAGTAGTGACTGATGTAGTGAACAAACAAAATTACACAGCCAATCCTGTAAATATGAACAACAGTTGTACGGTTGTACAGGGGCAGGAGGTACAGTTCCTGCAGAGGACATGGATCAGCATCACTTGGTGATTGGATATAGGGCGCTATACAAATGGACTTATTATTATTATTGCCCACAGGGTAGAACACGTTAATAGATCTTTCCTGGAACACACGCGCTCCAAGAGAACTCGCAGTACATTGACTGTACTTGTTTTTTTATATTTACAAAAGTAGATTGTCCCCTCTGTGATCAGATTACATCTATCATTCTATATCCTTGGTTGTTCAATGATTTCGATCTTTTAAGCATATTTAAAAACGAAATAATAGCGCCAATATAAAAACGTTCTGTTTTGAAAGAAACTTTCATTGCTTAATGTAAAGAAAAATACCTCTTGGTTTTGAAATAATTTTGAAATACAGTTATTGATATACCGCGATAAAAAACGAAGTCATGATAGCGAAAAACTCAAACTTTTGAGAAAATATTAGTTCTTTGTTGGGATTAAAGAAACGTGGGTTTAACAGATATTTATTTATCCAACACTAAGGCGTCATTCGGTCTTCGTATACATGCGATCTTCGTCATTCCTCATTTCGATGACATTCCACAATTATGGGCGGTCATTGTACATGTGTTACATGAAGCAAGTGCAGGAATTGTCTCCGACGTATGTAGACGAACTCCGTGTACTGCATATTTTGTTTCAGATCATATTTGCTATTAAATGCGTTTACCCCACTGCGCATACGTGCACAAGTCAGGCTTTATTGTGTTAACCATGTTAACGTGCACTTTGTCTTAACATCACCCCGTGAAGCATCCAGGTTCAGGACATCTGACGCTATAACCAGTATATTGATCAAACTCTGAACGACTCGTACAGATCTATAGCAGGAGATGCTGCTGCATAAACTGCGTTACAGTCAACACGGCACGAGTCGTACAGTACTGAATTTGTTTGGATTGTTCCCAGAGACTCGTGTGTGTGTTAGGTTGAGGATCGAGGTGTTTTCATTGCCAGTTGCCAGTTAGTCGCCGGTGTTGACATGATGTTGCTGTACCGCGTTGCTCTCGTCGTCACTGGAACTTTGCTAACTCCAGGTACACTGAGTGTTGGTGCTTGTAAACTAGTTCGACATGGTTCTTGACAATTTATGAAAGTTACATCAACTGTTTGTCACCTTGCCTTTATTGCGTGTCAGATTCCTCGAATAAGTGTTTTTGTGTCACTCTGTCCGTTCACTGTTGTTCAAGTAAGAAGTGAACACCCTGAAGCATTCTACTGCCCATCCCATCTTCACTCGCTTCTGTATGTCTGTACTGTTCTTCCCTGTGGCGCGAGGCAACGATTCAATAGTAGTTACAAATGTCTTACAAATGTTCTACATTTACATTTACATTTACATTTACATTTACATTTACATTTACATTTACATTTACATTTACATTCCAACGTAAAAAGGAATTGATCTCTGTTCTACTTCTCTGTGTACCTATGATCTCTACCACTTCTCTGTGTGTACCTATGATCTCTACCACTTCTCTGTGTGTACCGTGATCTCTAGCACTTTTCTGTGTGTACCATGATCTCTACCGCGGTTCTGTGTACAATGATCTTTTGTTGTGTTTAGTGTGTACCATGATCTCTACTACTGTTCTGCGTGTACCATGATCTCGAGCCTTGTTTTGTGTGTACCATGAGCTCTAGCATTGTTTAGTGTGTACCATGATATCTTGCCATGTTCAGTGTGTAGCATGATCTCTACTACTGCTCTGTAGGTACCACGAGCTCTACTACTGTTCTGTGTGTATCATGATCTCTAACACTGTTCTCTGCACCATGATCTCTAAAACGTTTTGTTTGTACCATGATCTTTAAAACTGTTCGGTATTATTATGATCTCTTGCATTGTTCAGTTTGTACAACTGTTCTGTGTGTATCACAGTCTCTGGTAACTTTCTGTGGGTACCGTGATCTCTAGCATTGTTCTGTGGGTACTATCATCTCTAGCACTTTTCTGTGGGTGACACGATCTCTACTACTATCCTGTGTGTACCATTATATTTACTACTGTTCTATGTGTGCCATCATCTCTAGCACTGTTTTATGTGCACCATGATCTCTAGCACTTTTCTGTGTGTACCATGATCTCTGTGGGGACCATGATCTCTGTGGGTACCATGATCTCAACTACTGTTCTGTGTGTACTATTATCTTTACTACTGTTCTATGTGTAGCACTGTTTTATGTGGGTACCATGATCTCTTCCATTGTTATGTGTGCATCGGTATCTCGACCACGGTTCCGTGTGTACCATCATGTCTGGTAACGTTCTGTGGATACCATGATCTCTAGTGTTGTTCTATGTATACCATGATCTCTACCATGGTTCTGTGTGTACCATGATCTCTAGCGCTGTTGTCTGTGTAGGACGCTCGCTTGTTATGTTTAGTGTGTACCATGATCTCTACTACTCTTCCGTGGATACCATGATTTCCACTGTTGCTCTGTGGGTACCATGATCTCTAGCACTGTTATGTGTGTACCATGATCTCTTGCATTGTTCAGTTTACACCATAAGCTCTACCATTGTTCAGTATGTACCATGATATATATACACTCATGTATAGACACATGTACAAATATGCATATTGTATGGTTATCAAATATCGTATGTGTGATAGCTATCATCCTAAACTTTCCGAAGTTTTACTTATACACTCTGTTATATCCTTGCCATAAGAGTTTACTTAGGCTTTTTAAAACTACTACATTATCCGTTGATAGAAAAGTTCTAAATTTGTACAGGTTCAGATTTTGATGACACTCATATTTAATTCGTAAATGTACAATTTACAAATTTTACAATGTACATTTGTTTACATTTTGGACATAAACATTTTGATTTACCTATTCCTAACTATCTCCCTCCATTATAGTTTAATCTTAACCTATTTACGCATGGGCTTTTAGATTTTCAGCAAATTTTGTGAGCTGGATTCTCTTGGCAAGCACTGAAAGGGATGAAGTGCCATTTTTAAAGTAAATAAATTAAAATTTTCCATACTTTTGTACACTGCGAAGGTGCGCTCCACAAAATGGGACAATGTGCAGATGAGTGAATTTAGATTAGGAAACATATTAGCCTTAGGTGGTGGAAGATCAACCTGTTACGTCTTAAAATTCACTCTTTTGTTTTTAAAAGCTTTAGTTGAATACAGCCAAACTGTTGGGGTTTTTTCCATATTAATCAATGTGCATAATAACAAATTGCAACCTGAACATTGTATGGACATTCTTGATCCCATGAAATGTTCTCTGATGAACTAAACATCATGGTTGATCCTTGTATCCTTAAGGCCTCCGCTGTTCCTCGCGTATGGAAACTATGGGTACAGGGTTATTTTACAATGTTAGGTAGGCACATCCACCCACACTGCCAGAGGAAGTGAAAGACCTTGGGAACTAAACGGTGTAAATCTCCTGTTTCTAGCATAAAGCACATTGTGTGTCAGTAAGAGGATTATTGGTTTCCGGACTAATCAATCACTGATCGTCCACGGTTTTGCAAACGCAGCTTGTTAGTGAAGTTTTTCGATGCATTGAAGGATCGGTATACTCACGTCCAGGTTAAGGAATTGTAGCAATGACGCCATGACGAAATCAAGCTACTGTCATAAATGCTAAAAAAAATTCTTCAGGAGTTTACACAATATTGGTATCAGTTCCTGCAGCAGTATCTTTATAGATATGTTTATAGAGTATGTTTATGAGCTTTATGAGTGAATGCAGTTTTACGCCACACTCAGCAATATTACAGCTATATGGCGGCGGTCTGTAAATAATCGAGTCGGGACCAGACACTCCAGTGATCAACAACATGAGCATTGATCTGCACAACTGGGAACCGATGACATGTGTCAACCAAGTCAACGAGCCTGACCACCTGATCCCGTTAGTCGCCTCTTAAGATAACCATAGTCACCTTTCATGGCAAGCATGGGTTGCTGAAGGCAACGGCCCCGGCCCTTCACGTTGTGTTGATAAGAAATCACTAACCTCTTTTTATAGCCGAAACATCACTGATCAATGTTGGAATTCTTTTGTGATTGGCCGAAAGGGTACAATTACGATTTTGATTGGTTGGCCAAGATCTGATATCTTTACTATTGGTTACTGATTGGACAAGCCGAAATGAATTTTTGGAGGGGTAGTCACGTGATCGTGACAGGATAATTACCTCGGCTTAATTATGGTTACTTAATGACAACATGCAATACACAGCTTCAATCATTGACCACGTGCAATTTGAACTTAGCACCTATCAGACTATACGACAAAAAGAAAATAAGTTGATTTATGACTCGCGCACCCGAGTCCCGTGTCTGCCACATTATGTAATTAGGCACGTGTGATACACATGACATGTTTTTATGTCTGTGGGTTGCAAACAAACCACATTCATTTTTTTCGGATGACTGGATCTGACGGAAACTGGTGCAAACTCTTGTCAGTTTCAACAGGGATACTCTATAACAGGGATTGGTCACTCGCTAGCTTTCCTTACCATTTGTACTAATTAACGTGTGCCTTGTCATGCTCCACTGCACACGTCGACTTGGTTTGTTCTCAGCGCAAATCGGCTGCGCTTAACAGTATTTCAACCAGTTTACTGTCGGAAACTATCGGCATCTCCCGGAGTAATACTCGGTAAATTGGAGTAGGCTCCCCTGAATGTTGTCACAACAAGCTGGTTACACTTCCTGTCGCCGAATGATGCATGTGTGGATTAATGAGAGGACTTGAGAATGTGTTTACACATTGCCTTGTTCAAAGACTCTCTGTTTATGTGACAATTTTGATACAGCGTTCGAAACGATCACCAGCCCAGAGGCCCAGCGTCGGTTGTTAATGTATCAGGCCAACAGTTTCAGTTATCTGCAGGCCCATGTGGTCTTCTGTCAATTAGATCTCATTTCTTTTCAACTAGCATCGTGCCCATAATTTGTATTAATGTTCAGGAATTATCCTTGATCCCTCATGTTAGGATAACTTCCAGTTTCACTTCATAGTATTATATATTCAGTGCCGCATAGGAATGTCAGCAGTCTATAACTAATGTAAACTTCTCTGTGCTCCATACACTTCACTAATGGATTTTGTAGGGACTGTGAAACTCTCTACAATGAAGACTATTTTGTTTTTATTGGTTTGATTTCAACAAAATGGCTATGCAGACTTTAAAGACTGCAAGTGGCAGCAAGCCCTGATGGCCAAATGGCAAACTAAAGGTTATTATGTTATTATATGTATTTGAAATGACCTGTTACACAATTAAAATGTCTCATTATGTTTCAGTGGTTTTCTGTTTGTGTGGAATGCTTAGGCTGCATAAAAATATGTTTCTCAGGCACATTCTTTTCAAAAGTGACGAGTAAGACTTTGATTTTTAATTTTTGATAGAAAAAATGTGACGAGGGAGGAACACATTTTTATTTATTTTTCCTTCAGGAATACAGTTTGGAAAGTCAAGCACATGTTAATGAGTTGTAGATTCAGTCACTCTCATTCTTACAGACACTCAGTCTATAATGGACAAATGGACGGTCGTGGCAAAGTCGAAATTATTTTTTTTAAGAGGGTAGTTAATGAAGATGACCAGATGTCTTCCTGCATGTGCGCAATTGCATGGATACTGACAGAATGTCAACTGACACAGTCACTCCCCCCTAAAAAACCAGAAAGTTTAAAACCATCACAAAGCGTTAAAACGTCCTTTGCAGTTTTGTCAAATATCAACAATAGTTTCAGAACTAAAACATTCAAGCATCAAAGGCATCTATGGCAGATTAGAACAGATCAGATATGTCATACCTCACACTTTCACCAGATAGAATATTCCCCTCAATACTTAGAGGTGTATTTGAAAGAAATGAATTTTAGGACGACTAAACACATTCAAACATTGGCTTGTAGTAATGAGTGATCAGATCAGATCAACGATATGTCATATTTTTCACACACATGAAATACTTGTGAATGTATACACCCTACCAATTATTTTTTTAATTCATAAAATCATCACTATTACTTCCAAACACCTCTCACCAGATGGAACTTTTTTCCCTAACAGAAATTAAAGGTGTGTGTGAAAGAAGTTTTTTGAGCAATAACTAGAAACACTCAAAAAATGCTGTGTAGTATTTCAATGGCGGATCAGAACAGATCAGCGAGATGACACGTTTTTCACACACCTCAAATAAATCCTAACAATATGTTTAGATTATCAAATTATAAATATTACCTGCAAACACCTTTCGGGTCATTGTATATTCCCCTCATAAATATTTAAGGTGCATGTGAAAGAGGTTTTGGAGCAATAACTAGAAACACTCAAAGTTATACTATTTCAATGGCGGATCAGAACAGATCCGCGAGATGGCACATTTTTCAACACCTCAAAAACACCCTACCAATTTTTTTTTAAATTATAAAATTAGCACTATTACTTCCAAACACCTTTCACTAGATGGTATGTTCCCCTAATGGAAATTAAAGGTGTATGTGAATGAAGTTTTTGAAGCTGAAACAAAAGCACTCAAACAACGCCGTGCAATATTTCAATGGCGGATCGGATCAGGTCGGCGAGATGGCACATATTACACACACCTCAAGTACGTCCTAACAATTTATTTTAGATTATGAAACTATCACTATTACCAGCAAACACCTTTCGCCTGATGGTAAATTCCCCTCATAAAAATTAAAGGTGTATGTGAAAGACGGTGTTGAGCAATATCTAGACACACTTCAAACAACGGCGTGTAGTATTTCAATGGCGCATCAGATCAGATCGGCGATCTGCCACATTTTTCACACACCCCAATTAAACCCCAACATGTTTTTAAGTCACAAAACTATCACTATTGCTTGCAGATACCTTTCAACTAAAGGTATAATTTCCTGCTAAAACATAAAGGAATGTGTGAAAGAAGCTTTTATTGACGAAACTCAGTCAATCTTCGCTGTGTACCGATAATTGAAGCCAGAGAGTTACAAGATGCCGACTTGAAACTTTACTACAAACATATTTTCTTATGCTGACACTAATTACAAATATGTGACTAGAACTGAAGTAACAGAACAGGTGACTTATGTTCTACGTGTAGGATCCGAGTTGTCACAACACTCAGCGAATGTAATCAGCTGTTGAAAATGAACCGAGCTCAATCTTTAATACTAAGCTGCCGCCATATTGTCTCCACTGGTCACGTGACAAAGCGAGACATACGTTCAGCGGTTTTTCGAGGAGTTTCCACTCCCCTCTCTATATAGGCTCCCTGGTTTCAAGTCCTGCTTTGTACTTGGACAGATTCCAGCCACCCAGTACTTTACCATCTCTATTGACATGATATTTGAATGGATCGAGCGCAAATTCAGAGAACATGTATTTTCCAAACCCAACATATCTATATACATTCTTCATGGATAACGACTTCTTTTAGTGTATATGATTTTGTTTGACAACAGTATATGAATCCATACTGAAACGACGCATCAAGTACACAAAAAGAAGTTGTTATCCATAAAGAATCTTACTTTCTTGTGACTGGCTATACTTCTAAAATGCCCATCAAACATCATCTTTCTGTACACACAATGAACCCTCAGCATGTCAGCAAATGAAACAGCCAATCGGAAGCCGTCGTTACACTTGAGTGCATATCCACCCGCTATGACTGGGTTCGATCTCAAAATATTGCACTTTGGAATCGCGATTGTACGCTTATAATTTTGTTTATTTGTTTTTTAAAAAGCAACAATGTATATTACATGTCATGAATAAGTGATAAATGTGTTTTAATTATGTTTGATTTTTTGGTTGCATGTGAACTTTAACAACTTCCTACAGCTGATGTCACCTGGCCGTGACAACAGTAGCTGGGCCTAATTAGCTTGGGGCTAAATAGACTGGATATATTACAGTTGTGGTCCGGATGTCTATACAGTGTGTCGTTAAGACATTTATTGGTGCAATAAAAATAACTTGAGCTTTAAGCTTGACATATGCATGTTCAGTGGTACATGGCCTCTATTAATTATCCATGCCAGATGCGTTACATCAGTTTGAGCCATGACATGAAGGCTAATTGAAGTGACATTTCATTATTAGCAACCTTTCAAAATGAATGTGAACTGTCACGCAAGTATATGCAACATACATACATACATACATACATACATACATACATACATACATACATACATACATACATACATACATACATACATACATACATACATACATACATACATACATACATACATACATACATACATACATACATACATACATACATACATACATATGAAGAATACAAAGATGAATTGTTCACTGTCACACTTCTGTCAATGGCATCATACACTCGCTTCTTGCAAAACATTCTACAAGTTCCTCTTCTCGTTTGGCTCAGTGTTTTGCATATACTACGACAACATTATGGTTATAATCTGTTGGTAGGAGGCTATTCACGATAGTTTGGTCAATATTTTAATAGCTGCCGAAGGTTGCCATTGTCAACACTGGAGTAAGCACTGGTCAGTTGTAATGTGTCCGACAGGATTGTATCTGATTCTGTACATTGCACATTGAAAGCCTTATGAAATGGACTATATGTATACAACGTGAGGCGCCACTCCTACGTTGTTGGATTGTAGGACAAAACCCCCTATGGACAAAACTCCCGTGGAACAAAATCCCTGGGACAAGAGCCCCTAATCACAAAAACGCACAAGGTCAAAAACCCCAAATGAAGACCTGTGGACAAAATCCCCAAACATGTTTTAACTACTGAGTGATTGGCTTAAGTGACATGTTTTATTAAATCAGTAATAGAGATCATAAGGGATAGAGATTAATAGGCATCGTTGATTAACTTTACCTTAGTATTTTGTTTATAAACATTATTGAGGATGAAACTTCATTACTGATTCGGATTAACTGACTTCAAGAGTATTTAAACCTTAATTAATCAACTTAGTATTTAGATTTGAGGCAGATTAGTGCTCAGATTGTTATGGACCCAGGTTGTCCATAGGAGGTTTTGTCAGCACACCCGTTCACGGTAGAACGACCGTATAACAACCTCAAAGAAATGGTGTTCGTATATGAAAAGTACCTTGTGCAGTCTGCTTGACTTTTGTTCAGGACACCCGTATGTTTCATTGTGAGTGTTTCCTTTTTTGGCATCTATTCATTGATTAATACAATAAAAATATGTGTTAATCCAGGCCATGGGTGTGATCATAAGCCTCTAGTATAAGAATATGTAATCAATATTTCGACGTTTGATATTGAATAAAGAATGGTATTCGGTTGCGAAAATAGACATTGTAGCCTTCGTTAATCTTTTAATTTCACCAAGCCAAAATAAGGAAAGCAAAGAAATTGAAACAAGTGAGCTAGATACTCAACATCAAGAATTCAATACTGTTACGTCGCTACTACAATCAATACAGTTTTGAAGCGTGTAAAAAGCACCCTGGCTATTACTTGTGAACATGCAGTTTTAATTGAAATGAGTTGCTTGATGAATTTGCACCAGGCCAATATGGCATCACTGGTAACACAAAGGCTGTTGCTGCCGATACTGCGACATCAAACCCGGCGTTTGTGTAACCTGTAATTAGACTAACAGAAATTAGGCAAATACATCAAGGAAAAGTAAATATATGCCAGCCTAGGAACAATATGGGGTTACAATAAGAATATGTACACCAATACACGTGTTGTACGAATAGCCTTGACCTCAGATGGAACGTAGCTGCCAAACGAATGATCGCTTCGAAATTCTAGAGTTATGAGCATGAAATGAGTATGAAGTTGTTGCCACAACGTTTTGTTTGTTTGTGTCAATAAATATATAATAAAACTAAACTGTTTCTGTTTTTCACTTGTTTAATAAAACCTCAAATATAATATTTTTTCTCAAACCAAGTTATCCCGAGTTATGTCCCTTTATGACCGTTCAGTAAACATCATGTCTAAACATTTTGCGTCTTATTCGACGAAGGTTGAATGCTGGTGTTTAAAGATAAGCTCTTTAAAACACCTTAAGGGTAATAAACTCGTCACACGGTATTTTGAAAGGGTTACTGGGCTGTAAGACCCTTGTAAACATGTTGCAGAAGCGAGAAATAACGCCAGTCGATGTTTATAAATATATCCCATACTGATAAATTATTTAAGATCAAATCTGCCTGTTAAATTTATAAACGAGTGCACTGAAACTGAAAGTCATTTTTTTCTCTATTTACGAACAGTTCTGGTTTCCAAACAAAACTGATTTTAGGTCGAACCTATTAGTTTGACGAATATTGTCTTCAAGAGCACATGAAAATAAGTAATCAGCAGTCTTCACAGTTATGGTCACAAGAACAAGATGATGTTGGGGACATAAATTTTTCATATTTGTGTGCATTAAGGTCCCTACATTCAAGTCGGAGACGAAAATGTATGATCTGACAAAATCTGCTACCGAAATTTAAGTCAAAGTTGCTGTAGATATTAGAATCGTTTGAATATACATTTTTGAATTTCGATAGGCACGTTAATTCTCTATGTTCAGTTGTTAATGAATTCCACAACTCAACGGTATCTGGAAGAAAGGACTTTGCATAATTTACAGATTTACATTTTACATTTACATAACATTTTTACATTTTACATTTACATTACATTTACAGTCTGAAGATTTGAATCATTGCACAGATTATAACCAAATACATCTGATACTCTAGGAGGAACAAGATTACTAAGATAGCTTGGAGTAGCGATATTAACTATTTTGTAAAACATAGCCATGTGGTGGGCGAGCTGGCTAAAGCCCCAGTCTAGTGACCCAGCGAGGTTAAGCTGCCGGGATCGAGCCCTCCTGTGACCGGGTGTAAAGACCTCGGAGTCATCTTTGCGTGCAGACTCTTTCCGTGTTGTCACAACCCCTAGTGTGCAATACACAACCCTGTGCACTTAAAAGAACCGTCGAATGCGTTGGTATATCACCAGATGGTGGCCGCAAGAATACATGCAAACACCTAGTTGCGGGTACAGCAACATACAGTAAACTTGGACAAAGTACTGTGACTATGTGTCCCAGTCCACCCAGCTGTAGATGGGTACCTAGTTAGGATGAGAGAGCCACAATAAATTCAGTGCGCCTAGTGGCAGCATGAGTTGTATACTTCCCAGGGAGTTGAAACTGATAATACGATCTGACGTTGAGTCGGACATCCAGTGATCGAGCGAAACGAATACCAGCGCCTTGAGCAAGCAATAGTTGCATGGATATGTACGCTATATAAATATCCTATGTTACAATTAAGAATAATAATTTGACTGCAATAATCAAAAACTGGTAATATGAACTGTTTATACGTGGATTCTAATGTCTACCGTTTTAAACGATATTTACAACTTCTTAGACAGCTCGCCATTCGTTGGTTTCACATTAATCTAAGACTCGGTGTGCGCATGCGCTGAGCTTGTAAAAATATCGACTGGCTAACTTCCGCTTTGGTCGTACGTTTACCGATAGTGTTAGGACACTGTAAAGAAAACGGTCAATCAAACCAAATATCTAGTTTTATGTCTATTACAACTTATTTTTATACTTGTATGCACTTGTATGCACCAAAGACCGGGAGTAGTAAAATAGCTTAATTTATGTCGATACGTTCTTGTATAAACATCTCACACCACCGTTCTGCCCGCACATCCCCTTGTCACAACTACCAAAACACACATTTCTGATGCAGCTACAACCAAAATTGGACATCAATAGCTGAAAATCATATGCAAATTGATGTATTTAGTTAGCTATGAATAGTTGTCACTCGTAAACAATCATTATTTTATCATTTTGTTTCGAGTGTATTTAAACGTACGACCAAAGCGGAACTTAGCCAGTAGATATTTTTACACGCTCTGCGCATGCGCACAGCGAGTCTGAAATTAATGTGAAACCAACGAATGGGTTGAAATATTTAGCATGTTCGTTAATGTGCTCCTTCCATGAGCAATCGTGCTGAACTATAAGGCCTAGATGTTCATGAGTGTGAACGGAATTTATGCCATTCATCGGAAGATTGAAGTTGGTTGCAATTTACGTGTAAAATCTATCTATATATATATAATGTATGTATTATTGTGAAGGAAGTGTCTTCCGGTGATGTACATACATGCATGTAGTGTTGTGAAGGTGCAGTCTTCCTGTGATGTATACATGTATGTAGTGTTGTGAAGGCGCTGTCTTCCTGTGATGTATACATGTATGTAGTGTTGTGAAGGCGCTGTCTTCCTGTGATGTATACATGCATATGGTGTTGTGAAGGTGCTGTCTTCCTGTGATGTATACATGCATATAGTGTTGTGAAGGTGCTGTCTTCCACTAATGGATGTGTTCCAGGACACGCCCTCGAAAACATCGCATTGTATTTGTGATGCATATGTATACATGTATGTAGTGTTGTGAAGGTGCTGTCTTCCTGTGATGTATACATGCATGTAGTGTTGTGAAGGTGCCGTCTTCCACTAATGGATGTGTTCCAGGACACGCCCTCGAAAACATCGCATTTGGGAAGCCAACACGCCAGAGTTCAACATGGCGGGACTTTGTCCCTGGTTACGGAGTGGACGGACATACCGGGCAGCATCTGTTTGTGGACAAGTGCACTCACACTAACGACACAGGCGAGAACCAGCCGTGGTGGGAGGTGGACCTCACTGCGGACTATACAGTGGAAAGCTTGAGGATCACCAACAGAGTGGACTGTTGCGGTAAGACACATACACTGATTGTGTTCAGCATAAACTGACTGGAAGGAAGTTAAAGCTACTACCTTCACAATATAATACCCGGTGCTATGCACATACCTCCAGCTTCCTGGGGCACTTATGAGGGGTGATATTGTCCACCATATCCATACAGGGCGGTTGGGTAGCCTAGTGGTTTAAGCGTTCACTTGTCTCGCCGAAGACCCGAATTCGATTCCCCATATGGGACCAATGTGTGAATCCCATTTTCTGGAGTCCCCCGCCGTGATATTGCTGGAATATTCCTAAAAGCGGCATAAAACTAAGCTCACTCAATCACTCACTCAATCACTCACTCAATCACTCACCCCATATCCACGATACATGAGTTCACTGGAAACATCCTTATCCTTAAGTCATCAGTTAACCGTAAACTCAAAGGCCACTGACTTCACTGAAGGGCACACGCATCTTCAAGTGATTACATGAGTCTGGAATCGCGCGGCTCTAGGAACATTTCAACCAGAAATGGAATCCACACATTATACAGATGTGAGGAATAGAATAGAATCGAATCTAGCAAACGCTTTGATCACCATGCAGCCGCACCTCCTCACATATACCTCCTGAATTACCAAAGTGTGTTATCCGGTTGCAGCTGCGAGATTGGCCAATTTCAATGTGAGTGTTAGCCATGATGTTGGCGGACATTACAAGCTCTGTTACTTCCACCAAGGGACATATGGCACAACCACCAAGTCCATCTTCTGCAGCCAAAACACTGCCGGACGCTATCTGAGGATTCAGCTGACAGGGTTTGAAAGACTGACACTGTGCGAGGTTGAGGTCTACGGAACACTCGGTACGGTGATAATAGTCTGTGTGTTGTTCTCTTACGTAGGGGTACGGGACTCTCGGTACGTAACATCAGTCTCCGCGTTGTACTCTGACGCAGGTTGAGAAGACTCTCGGTATGTAATAACAGTGTCTTTGTTGTACTGTGACGTAGTTAGCAGGGACTCTTGGTAAGTTTATATCAGTCTTCTGTGTTGTACTAGGTCGTAGGTAGAAAGAGCTCTCAGCATGTGATATAGGTCTCCGTGTTGTACTTTGACGTTGGTAGAAAAAGCTCTCGGTAAGTGATATCAGCCGTTGTGTTTGATGAGGTGGCAAACGCAATGCAACTGACAATGCTTATATGATGAGATGAAAGATTTGGTATGAGTGACAATGCTTGCTTGATGGGATGACAAACCTGGTATGCGATGTGAGCAATATCGCTTGTTTTGTGGTGTGTGGTGTGTTGTGTGTGGTGTAAGTGCCCTTGCTTGTTTGATGAGATAACAAGTGTGGTGTGTTTGAGTGACATTGCTTGTTTGATGAGATGACAGTCTTGGTATGCCTGATGCTTGTTTTCAATGAGATGAGAATCCTGCCATGAATGACAGATTGTTCATTATAAATACTGTTATTTGTTGCCATTACCTGCTGTACACTGAGAACTCGTGTGGTCGGTGGATCTACGATTCCATGCATTCACTCCCTTTGCTGTGTGAGGTTCCGAGATACTGTTTGTGTCAGCTTTCCTTGTGTGCCTGTCCCCACCTAACACAAAGTAACAAGGGTGATGTTTTATACGTTTGCATAAACAAACACCTACTTCCCACCCCTCACGGATTATAACCAATATCTGTTTCAGTGACATTGTCATCAACGCTTTCAAGCGCCTTTTTGTCCTCTTACTCATCATTGACGACAAATGAGTATGTGATGAGTTCACACGTGTTGTTATCGACGTCGGAGGTATTGAACACAGACACAGCTGGCACTGACATCTCCACGTTTGCAAGCCCCTCTTTGTTTGGCATCAATCTTTCCACCCTAGATGATGGAAGTCTCTCCGTCCCACACGACCACGCTCTCTCCAGCACGGACTCGCTGGATGTCACACAAACCAGTGTACAACTGAGTTCAGGGCCACGCCCTAATACAACATCACAAGCACTCGACAACATGTCGTCACTGTCACACAGCCATGTAACAGCTGTAGAGTTGTCCAGCTTTCAGAGCAGCCATTTCCAAACCAGCCACCCAACGGCGTCAATGACGGCTTCTGGAGATACATCTAGTACTGCAGCTATGTTGTCAACATCCACTGCTACGCTAGATTCGTCGGTGACTACTGCGAGCTGTCGGTGCCGATGCCAGACGTTCATCAAGCACGATCGTGAACTACTGGACGAACTGAGCACTGCAATCAAACAGAAGCTGATCATTCCAACCACGAATACTTCCAGTTACATTCGCAGAAAACGCAGCGCCGTAAATAAGAAACCAAGCGCCCAGTATATTGGCCTGTTCGGCATCATTATAATTTCGTTTGTGTCTACTTTAGTTGTTCTGCCAGACCTAATTAGCGTATTTCGATTTTTGTGCATGCCCCACGGAAGGAACAGATTACACGATGTATAACAACATCTTGAAGTAACAGGTGATCGTTTTCAGATGTCACCTTCTTGATTCTTGATGTGTTCTTGTTCCTTCATACTTTCGGAATATATTCTCACATCTTCATCAGGGTAACCTGATGGACCCGAACTACCTAACCCTGATGGACCTGAACCACGTGACCCTGATGGACCTGGACCACGTGACCCTGATGGACCTGAACCACGTGACCCTGATGGACCTGAACCACGTGACCCTGATAGACCCGAACTACTTAACCCTGATGCACCTGAACCATGTGACCCTGATGGAACTGAACCATGTTACCCTGAAGGAGGATGAATATATTCCGAAAGCGTCGTGTTCCTCATAATAAAGATGCTGACATCCATAAATGATCCCGTGGATCACTCCTGAATGCCATCCGAAGACATACTACTGTATAATTGACTTATAAGCGAACGGTGTGTGAAGAACTGCATCTGAAATGGGTTCTATTAGTGACGCGTCAAGACTGGAAATGTCCACCCCCTGTCTACTCTGTACCGTTTGTAACTGTGGTCCAACAAGATAGCAGTGGTATGATTGTACATCCGTACAATTGTGTTGTACGTTGTACTCATCGGATCCGTGATTTAGGAGTGTGAACACCACTGGGTATTCCTACAATCTACAACAGTAGAGGGCAGTAGGAGACAATCTGCACGTTTGGGGTATTATGTGAGTGAGTAAGTCAATAAGTGAATGAGTAATTTATAGTCAAAAACACAACTGTCATCGAAGGACAGTAAAACCGACTAGAAGGTGATAATATCAAGAAATAAAACTATACACACACAGACACACACACACACACACACACACACACACACACATATATATATATATATATATATATATGGGTTTTGAAAGAGAGACAGAGAGAGAGAGAGAGAGAAAGAGAGAGTTCAAATTAGGACAATACAATGTCATAAGGAGCTGAGGATCGCATGCAATGGGCAGCCTCACACAGCCTGTCCACCCGATCCAGTGTAATGGTTTCTTCCCCCGTTGTATTCAATTGTGAGTATGATAACGGGGAATACCGGGGACAGGATCCAAAATCAACTGTCCACATATTTTTGTCCTGGAGAAGACAGGACAAGTCAGTCCTGTTCAGAGGAAAATGATACAGGCGGTAAACTTTCGCCCAAGACAAAGCTAAAGATGACTTTTTAAATAGCATTACAAATTCTAAAAGAAATTAAGGAAAACGATGTTTATGTTAAAAAATGATAGAAGTTTATTATTTAAGTTTGATCTCCCTTTTGGACAAGATATCTCTGGTGTGATGCGGCATCTGAGTCCATCTTCCTGGCCTATATATGGCGTCGTAGAGTATTTGCATCTGATCATTTACAGTTCTGACAGACAATGTGTGTCGATATATGGAGTGCTGGGAAGACACATCTGTAGATTTAAGATTGTTTATTGTCAGAAGTGATCATTATAGTCGATAGTGTACGGTTCATTGTTCACACTTACTTTCCGAAAATACTTGATGTATTTATCTTGTTGATTATCTAGGTTGTGTCCTAATTCCACAGTTTTCGTTTGTGAATGTACCAGTGTGTGAACGTCTACTATTTCAGCTGGCAGAGGGTGTGGACGTCTACTATTTCTACTGGCAGACGTTGTTGAAGTCTACTATTTCTGCTGGCAGATGATATGAATCTAAACTCACTTTAACCTTCTCTGTTGTTTGGCAACCTGTCTGTTCAAAATGAAGCTAAACTCAGCACAATTGTTGAGAAACCACGCAAAATTATTGGCACTGAATGAAAAACATCTATCAGCCTTATTTAGGAGGAGAAAATCATCAAAAAGTCCAGAAAATTGTAAACGACAGCTCTCACAGTATCTTTTATGACTTTGAATTTATTCCATGAGGGCGTCGTGTGCGCCTGCCGATAGCGAGAACAAACAGGTTCCGTCACTCCTTTGTACCAGCCGGTATTCATTATTTTAAGAACACTTAATGTTCAGTGTTTATAATCATCACCTTACCATCATGTATACCATTTTACACCACCACTTGGTTTAGTGCACTTATCTATTTATTTGTTTAGTACTATAACAGTAATTTCTGAAATGTGTTATCTTGGGTTTTTTTTTTGGTCTATTGTGTTTTACGATGTAACCAAAAGTTTCTTCGGGATAATAAAACATTATCTTATGTCAGCCTCTCTTATCTTAGAGTGTCTGAACATGTACTAGTCCTCCTGGCAGACTGTGTGAACGTGTACTAGTTCGCTTGCAGCGTATGTGAACGTGTATTAGACTCCCTGGCAGGGTGTGTGAACGTGCACTAGTCCTGATGGCAGAGAGTATAAACATATACTAGTCCTGATGGTAAAGTGTGTGGACGTGCACTAGTCCTGCTGGCAGAGAGTGTAAACATGTACTAGTCCGGACGGTAAAGTGTGTGGACGTGCACTAGTCCCGATGGTAAAGTGTGTAGACGTGCACTAGTCCTGACGGTAAAGTATGTGGACGTGCATTAGTCCTGGTTGTAAAGTGTGTGGATGCACTGGTCCTGGTGGCAGAGAGTGTAAACATGTACTAGTCCTGATGGTACAGTGTGTTGACGTGCACTAGTCCTGACGGTAAAGTGTGTGGACGTGCACTAGTCCTGATTGTAAAGTGTGTGGACGAGCACTAGTCCTGATTGTAAAGTTTGTGGATCCACTAGTCCTGGTGGCAGAGAGTGTAAACATGTACTAGTCCTGACGGTAAAGTGTGTGGACGTGCACTAGTCCTGACGGTAAAGTGTGTGGACGTGCACTAGTCCTGAGGGTAAAGTATGTGGGCGTGCACTAGTCCTGATGGTACAGTGTGTGGACGTGCACTAGTCCTGACGGTAAAGTGTGTGGACGTGCACTAGTCCTGGTGGCAGAGAGTGTAAACACGTACTAGTCCTGGTGGTAAAGTGTGTGGAGATGCACTAGTCCTGTTGGTTGAGTGTGTGGACGTGCACTAAACCTGCTGGCAGAGAGCGTAAACATGTACTAGTCCTGGTGGTAAAGTGTGTGGAGGTGCACTAGTCCTGATGGTTAAGTGTGTGGACGTGCACTAGTCCTGACGGTAAAGTGTGTGGACGTGCACTAGTCCTGATAGCAGAGTGGCTGGGCGTGCACTAGACCTGATGGTAAAGTGTGTGGACGTGCATTAGTCCTGCTGGCAGAGTGTGTGGATGCACTAGTCCTGGTGGCAGAGAGTGTAAACATGTACTAGTCCTGATGGTAAAGTGTGTGGACGTGCACTAGTCCTGAAGGTAAAGTGTGTGGACGTGCACTAGTCCTGGTGGTTGAGTGTGTGGACGTGCACTAGTCCTGTGATTATTTGGATTTATTTGTACCGTTGAGTATGGTTTGTGCCGCTTCTAGCATTATTACAGCAACATCACGGCGGAGGACACCAGAACTGGGCTCCAAACACTGTGCTCAAGTGAACAATTGAACAATGAGAGTGCAATGTGTCCACCCGTCAGTAAGGAATATACAGTTTCAGCAAGCAATTCTTATAGATCGATAACTATTATATTTTCTATACAGGTAGTAAACAGCTGATTTCGTTGTTTATGAGGTGTCTTCAACTGACAGCTGCTAAATGATGGCACTACAACATTATTGGTATATGAAGTGTTGTCATCTGACTGAGGGCTCTTGCAAGATATGTTGGTTGTCATCCATCGATTAACAGCCGATTTAGCGTCAAAAGCTCTCTTAGCGCTAAGGGTGTATTAACTCCTGATATAATCATACAACTGCCGTAACTGTATATTTTCAGGAAGCTATCGTAACACTAACGATATCTCAGCTATCGGCGACTCCATGTTAGTTTAGATTCACGTATGCTTCAAGGGAATTCCATTGCGTCATAGGAATATCCCCTCTAATTGTAACTTCAATGAAGAAAGAGTTCGGATGAAAACTTTCGACAATGTCGCAATATTTCCAAACTTGCGACAGTTTTACGAGAGCTTTGAAAATATGTCTTATCTTATGTCTGAGACTCTCGTAACTTTTGGTGTAAGTTCTTGCAATCAGTCGGAGCTAAGATCGCTGTAAAAATCTGGGTGCAGGTCGACCTTGAGTAACAGGTCCTAGACAGAATACAGGACAGAATACATACACAGGACATTATCCGTTGATGTGAAGTGGCCTGATAAAAACAGAGTGGTGTTCACATTGTCACTCGGTCAACAGAAGTGGTCGGGTATAGAGCCAGGTGACACAGAAGACGTCCTTTGTCATCTCGAGATGTAGCACAATTGGCAGGTCCGGCTTGCTGTTCAAGGTCAAGGTCACAGGAATTTGACGTCATGGGCAATGGGCGTGGACGTGTGATCTTTTTGTTGCGAGGGGCGATAACTCTCCTTTTGAAATGATATACGTGACGGTCCAACGTCTCGCTTCCGGTCTGGTTCCTGACTCAAAGTTCGCTGCGACAGCTTGCTACATGTAAAGACAGAACCCAGCAAACGCGTTGCCGTGGTCACCTTCATTGAAAAAATGATCGTTTACGACGAAAAGCCATTAACTGACACATGTTTTGCTTTGATGTTTAGTTTAGAAATGCATTGCTGGTTTAATTTCCAAATGCAGTACGAATTGACACGATAGAAGATATCAGGGAAAACGCCATGAAAAGTTGTTAGATTGTCAAGGGGTTTCCTACGACAGAACACGAGACAGTCTCGGGCGTCGTAGCATCTGTGAAATAATGAAATTTCTTTTTTTTATACGTTATCAGCCCTTAACTTGTTCCCAACAGTAATTCTTTAACTATTGCCACATTAAAATCTTACAAATAGTTCCTATAATACCACATATCTCAACGTTAAAGAAAATCGGAGATACACCTCCAGCGAGAGAGTATTCCCTGGAAGTTCTGTATCGAGAATTTGTGATTACTACACATCCCTGACAATTGAAGAAATTCCGTATAGAATGCAACAGTTAGTTAGAAGCATAAATATTAAATTTTGAGCAGCAGTTCCTCACTAATCTGAGTATATTTTGGTTTTAAATTCTGACACTACTGTATATTTTTATGTATACTTATACAAGTGCCATACATCTATTATCCAAGCAGTTAGCCCTTCGCATCAGAAACACCAGTCACCATACATTGAAGGTATTTACCCCTTGTAAAATATGTCCACCAGTCAGTGTTGTGCGTCCTGTTATATATGTGAATTTACTGATTCATTTCTTATAAAAGTTTAACACCACTTAAAGCTCTTAATATATTTACAGAGATTTCTCACAACGAACAGCATATATTTCTGACCACCCAAGAGGGTGTGAATCATAAAATGACATTTCATAAGTTTCCTGTTTTGGTAACACTAAATTGACAAAATATTTCTCATGACAGACTATGTATTATGTAACTTTAACTATCTAACTTTCTGATTTTCATACTACTGTTCTAAAAGAAAACTTTAGGTTATGTCTGCTTGTTAGGAATGAACACAGAAAATATGTTTATTATTAAATATATGTTTTAGATGATATAGATTTGAATTTAACTCCACAATTATTAAATGAAGACATGTTGGTGGATTTATTTATATTATAAAACATAACAGTACAATGTTCAATGACTGAATAAAGTCATGCATGTGTAATGTAATATTAAAGTATACATGCACCAGCATACAAAGAATCAGATAGATTTACAACATTGTACAGAGCAAATACAATGTAAAGTGGGAAAGGATATTGACTTTATTGATATATTTGTGTTAGAATTTGAAAAAGCAATATAATGCAACAAAACATAAAGAGCGAGGTCCAAAAAATGAAATAAAAGCTTTTTCATGACTATTATAATAATCTGATCATTGTGAAGACAAGATGAAAGTAGACACTGCAGGAAAATGTAAGCCATTCGATGCTAACAACATTTAACAGTGCCATTTATTATATTAGACATTGAAATTTATTATCAATACGAATATATGTATTGTTTAGTTGTGTCTTGAAAAATAACATTTGGAAAGTACCCTTGAGTATGTACTTAACATATTAGTAGTTTTGCATAGTATATTTAATAAATTAATATTTCTATATTATTTTCTTTATCAAAACTTAAGAAAAACGTCTTAATTTATACACTTAATTGAGGATACTTAAAATGCAGTCATTGTAGAAATGTGCAATATTTTTGTTTATTGTTTATCTATACAGTGAATTAATGTTTCATGCATCACAAACCGTTACAGACATAAAAACATGTACAGTAGGGATTGTAGTTATGCCCAATTTATCGCTTTTGAAAGTTGGCTACATGTAGGCGATAACTGCCATAATTCGTCCGTTACTGTTATTTTACAATTACTTCACCATCCTGTCTCCCTTTCCTCTGTACCTGCGAAATATCTGTGTTGTCAGAAATCTCAATCCCATCATGAAGGACCCAATGAAATTTACATAACAAGACTTTTAGTGTTTCACATTTCGTGCATCTCATCTACACCTCACCTTAGTGACTTCCATGAATACAGCGATATCGGCCGTAATGCTAAGACAATTTGATTACATATACAATAAAAATACACTGCAGTTTTAAATGTGTGATACTGAGACATCTAGTGCCAGACGTAAATAACCAATTGCAAAACGTCAACAAAACGACAAAACATGACCTGAAAACGATCAGCTGATTCAAACCCCCTCGCTTCGAACTGCCATTTCGCGATTCATACTTGCAATGTAAGCAGTCATGCCTATCCCAGGTGTGTCATAAAATCATAGAATAAATATTTCAGGACATAACACTTGATATATAATCGTAAAAGAGAAAAGATATGCTGTCCATGCAACAGCGTGAACGTTCCCAGTGACGGTGAAGGCTATACTGGTTAACTGTCTCTAAGTGTAGTAGTAACATGGATGGTGCACTTCGCGCATACGACATGTACTGTCAGTTTATGGTTGGACCGTCCGGATCAGCGCACCTAGCGGATTAGTAACGGGAAGATAAATTCAAAACGATCGCCCATTTCTTTTGTCCATATTAATGACCAAGCTAGCGTTTGGTGCATCATGCACCATGCACTATCTTTGGGCAAGTATCGTTTGATATTTGACTAATCGATCTTTAGGTGTACCTCTCCTATATGTAAAGATTTTGCCCATTAGAGTAACTCTGAACTGACATCCAAGGCGGGTTGTTTGTTTCCTGACTCATCCTCTGAACACAAGGCAACAGATGACAATGCCCGTCCACGCCCTGTCATGCTTGACAGTTTTCGTGAGGAGACGATAGCAAGTGTATCTTGGTCCGGAAGGAGTGCAGATGTCCATCCCACAAAGCATGTCAACGATCGATATTCTCTAGTACAAAATCTTGATGTTTTGGAACAAACCTTCCATCGACAATGGAATACAATACCCCAAATTCAATGCAATTTCTTCTTTTTTCGATTACCTTGGGATTTTCAGTTACCTGGTACATCAGGTTTTCTTAAGAAGCTCAAAGTTCTCGTTGATTTAATTATTTACTTGCCTTGTAAACTTTGCTTTTCTTTGAAGTTGCCGAGGAGAAATTCCGATTTATGTGTATAAATAGAACATAGACATTTATAAACACGTGAGCGTGGTTTTTAACTGACAGTGCAACAGTTCGGCACTTTTCTTCGACCATTAAAACTCCACAAAACACCACTTGTCTCGAACAAGTGTTCAGTGAATATAAATACATACTTCCCTTGGTTTGTCTCATGGATGATAGGCGATGTATGACAATACACTGGTGAACCATTATCCCTGCCTTGGTTGTATCAATGGGTGATAGGCAATGTGTGACAATACACGAATCAACCTATATCCCTACCTTGGTTGTATCAAGAGTGATAGACAATGTGTGACAATACTCTGGTGAACTGATAAGCGTTTCTCGGTTGTCTTTCCTTCACATATTCCTTCACAACATCATCTGGACATTGACAAAGGAGTGTCAGATGCGTATGTAAAATCTTCTCAAAGTCAAGATTTGCCTACTTTCTGTTGGATATGTCAACACCATTTTCCCAGTCAATCACCCTTGTCAGAGTGATGTAGAGATGAGTGAGTGAGTTTAGTTTTACGCCGCTTTTAACAATATTCCAGCGATATCACGGCGGGGGACACCAGAAAATGGGCTTCGCACATTGTACCCATGTGGGGAATCGAACCCGGGTCTTCGGCGTGACGAGCGAACGCTTTAACCACTAGGCTACCCCATCGCCCCGATGTTGAGATGAAGGGGAATATATGATGATGACATGTAAAATAACCTTTGTCCATCCGGGTTGTCATGCATTGTCAACACATTCGTATTTTAAGTCACATTGCATTTCAAATCAATGGGACGAGTCCTCAGTGCCATTTTTCGATATCTCTCAGCTGAATATCATATCCTGGATGAAGATGTATAAACATGCTTGATGAAGCACCGAAATGACACTGTGTCATTAGCACTGTATACAGTCAAGGCTGATGTACAAGAACTTTTATGTGGTACTTACTGTTTGAATCTGTGAACAGTGTGCAGAACGTGGGTGCTGATGTAGAAATTGTGGGTAGAATATGGCTGTGCAAAGATGTACAGGACATACATATTTAGTATGGAAACTAGCAACCAACTGTAACCTGCAGTATCACGTTTTAACTTAGTAATTTATAAACTATGAAGTTAGAAACGGCTTCTGGATTCTGGATTGGGCATTTGAATCCCAAATCTGAATATGTTTTTTAGATTCGGGATTCGACAAGATAAAGAATCTGAAAGCAAATATTAAGATTCGGGATTCAGATTCAAATGCCGAAACCCGAATGTGAAGAAAACTCAAATTTTAGGTTCAAATATGGGAAACTGTACTTCAATTGTTTAATTTCTTACGGTACCCAGGCTCATAAAGAGGACCTACTGCATTAGAAGGGAGATGAAATAATGTATATTGACATTGTTCGTCTTTCTTCGATTGTAGAGGAAAGTTGGCGTTTGCAAGCAGGGTAGACCTTCAGGACCGTTGCCTATATCCAAAGGTGCACGGCATCGTGAGCACACAGCATGGTTACAAGGACACCGAAGTTCCAAATTCCAAATGTGTACGGGAAGTGCGCTCAAACATATGTACTTACGTACTTACGTACTTACGTACACACCTACCTACCTACATGCCTGCCTGCACGCACTCAAGCACATACACACACACACACAAAACACACACACACACACACAGCACGAAAATACATACATACAGAAACACACCGATTCGAACACCCAATCCCCAATCTCGAATCCGTTTCTAAATTCATGTTGCTACGTGAATTTTAATTTTACCGCTCTTAACAAAATTAAGCACGTGTAATGGCTGCTGGAGGTTTGAAAAACGGCCTCCAGATTGTGTGGGTCATCACCGTGTACAGTATTTATGACCTAGTTACATGACCTTATCCCCTGCGAAGTTATCCCTCCAAGCTATGAAGACACAATCCACAGAATCGTCGACAGTTTACTGTGCATTCCTTCACTATCACGTTTGATGGGGACATAATCCGTCACTGTGTGTTCGGAGACTTCCAGTCAGGACACAGGACGGGAGATGTTTGACTTTGTATCAACGGGACCACTAGGTCACGTCCACAGAGGTCTGGAATTCTGGGTCATGTTTAATTTCTGTTGATTGCAGACACAGTGGTAAACAAAATGCTCTGCTCCTAGGCTTTTACACAATGCGAAACATATGGTCAGCTCACATATTGTCGCTGTAAAATGACGAAATTCTGCTCATTATTAGTTTTCTAACATTAGCCTCCCAAAATAGATAGTCCACCCACATATCAGGATAATCAAAGTCTATCCTAGTACCAGGGTCAAAAATAGACTTCCACATTTTGGGTGATGGATAATATCATACCATGATGATAAACTTTAGATCTCATACAAGAATGATAAGTATTTTATTTCATAGCAGGATAAACATTTGTCTACCTCATACCCGAACAATAACCATTCCACCCCTATATGCAGATAATAAATAGTCTACTCCGTTTCCGGATAATTATCAGTCTGCCCATACCCGTATAATGAATAGTTTACGACATACCTGGTTAATAATACCGGATAGTAATCAGTCCATCTCCACTTACAGTTGTGCACGGTCCATACTGATACAATTATAAACAATTGACATATCTTTGTGGAACTTTAGGAATGAAAGATTTTATTCAATGGATCTACTGTTTGATAAGGATAATCTAAGCTTTGTATGTTTCGTTGTTTTGCTCGTAGCAACAGCTATTTTACGGACTGAAATTCCGTCTTTCTGAGGACCAGTATTACATTTGACCTCTGACGGCTTAAACAGTTCAAGGTCAGACGATCGCTGAGTGTAAGGTCGTTTAACTGATTTCGACTCCCCCTTTGTCGTGTCCTTATCACAGTCGGGCTTGCGGGTCCTAGCAAAGTTGTCATAAGCATCGCCATCAACAATTTTCATTTCAAATTTGTTTATCCATTGTTTATTAGGTCCGGAATTAGAAACACTTGTCGGGATTGTGTGACTGAAGGTGGAGCCCTCTAAAGCCATCCGGTTGAGGTCGTGGTATCGGGAGTTGTCGTGACGGTTGAGAATGTCGGCAAGTGTCCGACGAGTGTCCGTGGAGCAGTGAGTCGTGTGGCCAATATTGTCAGAGTTAACGTCCACCAGTGAACTACTGTCCCCATCACTGATATTCGATGGCGGCCTGCCTGGTGTTTCCTGACGGATGTCCAACTCGGAGGACGTCTTCTTCACTGCACCACAAGCCTCATTCTGACCTGACATGCGAGGAAGCCTCTCTGTGATGAAGCCTGAGCTATGATGTCGGCCTTTTCGCTTTTCTCTCGAACACAATCTCAGTGATTTGGTCAATGGAATGTTTATTTTCTTTCCGAAAACCCCCACCTCGCCCTTCAGTGATGGTATTGCATCCTTAGTTTGTAAGTTAGTTCGGGTTCGGGTCAATTGTCGCATTAGTGAACCGTCCGTGAATGTTCCACTCATGAAACTATCTAGAAAATTAACGTCTCCTTGACTTTCAATTTCAGATGACCTCAAACGGAAGGGAATGTTGGGGAGGGCATCACCTTGACCTTTCACCCCACGGTGTTGTTTCTGAAATGACCACAGGGTCTCTCGGTGTCTCTGACCTTCATCGCGGGGGGTATCGATGACGCACGAGCTGACCGTGGTCACTGCTGGACGTATAGAGGAGACTCTCGGTACAGCAGTAGGGGTGATGTTAGGGAAATGATAGGTTTTCACCCCATCCATCGCCTTCATACCTCGTGACACTCACAGAGCTGACTGATACACTGCACGGTGGCAATCATCTGCAAAAGACACATGATTTGAAGAATGCAAGATTCGAAAGATTTTAGAATCTTGTAACAGATAGATCTAAAGAACATTAAGTTTACTGGTAGTGAACATTTGAGTAATTGATTTCGTTGGTGTCTGCATGCTAAAACACTTAATTATACTTTTCATAGACAAGTTCGTCTTAGCACTGTACACGTATCCAAAATGGCATCAATAGAAAATACACATTGTGATAGGATCTCTGAGATTTCAGATGATAGAACGATTCAAACAACACTGAATGGAACATCACACTAAATATCAGAACACAATACATGTCATGCAACAATTATTGTCATGCAACACAGTAGACATTTCACAACACTATGTTCCAAGCAATACATTCTGTAGAGATTTTGAACCATGGTAGACATAATGGCAAACAGATCACAGTGCAGGAGAGCAGGCTACTAACTTTCATATGGCATCGAGCACCTCACACGTCCAATCTTTCCCTGTGTCGTTATTTCAATCGCTACACAGATGTTTCGTGAATGACGTCAATGTTTCTCACCGCCTCCTTTGCTGACGGGTTTAACCTGGCTTAATGCCTTAAATCCTTAATGACCCCAAGCTCCCATAATATCCAGGCATGGCTACACTTAAGTACACTGATTTGCCTCAATAGTGGAGGGCTGAGCTCTCCTGGTTACACGCAGGTGTGTAACACCTTGCTGGCGTTAGATACGCTGCTACTGGTTTGTGAAGGACTGTCCACGTCGGAGATGTGTGTTGGACATCGTCTCATGCCATCGTTGACTTTCCACTGGCTAGTGTTACAGGTCAATGACTGACCTACGTACCATCCTAGTGGGTCTGGATAGTGGATCGTTAGATGTTTTACTTTAACACTAATCCTTAGACGGGGCAAAGCAGTAGAGCGAAACAGCGTTAACAATCACAGTTGTGGTGAGTCTGCAACATCCTTTAAACACCCAAACTACGTCATACATGGACGTAACACACGTGTCACAAACACGCGTTACACACAGACGTAATACATCGGCATAACACACAGACGTAACACATAGACCTCACACACACACACGTAACACATAGACCTCACACACACACACGTAACACATAGACCTCACACACACACACGTAACACATAGACCTCACACACACATGTAACACATAGACCTCACTCACACACGTAACACATAGACCTCACACACACACGTAACACATAGACCTCACACACACACGTAACACATAGACCTCACACACACACACGTAACACATAGACCTCACACATAGACGTAACACATAGACCTCACACACACACGTAACACATAGACCTCACACATAGACGTAACACATAGACCTCACACACACGTAACACATAGACCTCACACACACGCGTAACACATAGACCTCACACACACACACACGTAACACATAGACCTCACACATAGACGTAACACATAGACCTCACACACACACGTAACACATAGACCTCACACATAGACGTAACACATAGACCTCACACACACGCGTAACACATAGACCTCACACACACACACGTAGCACATAGACCTCACACATAGACGAAACACATAGACCTCACACACACACGTAACACATAGACCTCACACACACACACGTAACACATAGACCTCACACACACACACGTAACACATAGACCTCACACACACACGTAACACATAGACCTCACACACACACGTAACACATAGACCTCACACACACACGTAACACATAGACCTCACACATAGACGTAACACATAGACCTCACACACACACACGTAACACATAGACCTCACACATAGACGAAACACGTAGCACAAATGTCACACATAGACGTCACACATTGACGTAACACACAGGTCACAAACACGCGTAACACACAGACGAAACACATAGACGTAACACACAGACGTCCCACATAGACCTCACACATAGACGTAACATACAGACGTAACAAAAATGTCACATGTAGACGCAACGCATAGACGAAACACATAGACGTAGCACAAATGCCATACATAGACGTCACACATTCACGTAAAACATAGACGTGACACAAATGTCACGCTGTGACATCACGCAGAGGACACGTGAAAAGTCAGGAATGTGGCACGATGACGTACCACACAAAGGTCAAGTACAGAAGACAAACACACGGTACGTGAATGCGATGGAGATGGTATATAGCGGCGATACGTGTAAGCTGGAGATCACCTGGACAGATACTGTAAACGTATTTATATATCGCGCAGGCTTTATTTTCGAGCATTTCGCGCATAACATTTTGCGACGAAAGATTTTACACAGCGAGTAAACCTTTCGTTCGTGAACTAAACACATGCTTGCTTGCCACTAAGTTGTTGCCATAACATATCAAGTTTGAGGACCGGAATCTATGGGTATCTTAAAATGGCAAATCAAACTTACTAGTAACTATAGCTGTAATGGATTTCCCATATCGTGCAGCGAAAATAATTAATGAGCCCATTCCTATAGCAGAATTACGAATTATAGCGAAATCAGTAATTTGTGTTGTAGTCACCGTTGAAATTGGTCACGTGTTCTATTTGACCAATCATAGAGAGAGATGGTTGGGTACAAAACGGATTACCATAAAACAACTCGGAGAGAAATAATACAGTGGCATTTTATTTATTCATTAAAATTTTATAGAAGTTCAATAGTACTCGTAATTGATAGTCAATTAACTCATCAGCACATTCTCCACAGCCCGGCTTGTTTGGATCTGGAAGTCCGGGTGTATTGGGGGTAGGTGCTTTCCTTAGTCACATTCGCAATGCCGTCATCAAATCGTCAGAACTCGGAACATAACACTGATGTGTTTTTCGGCGCTTTATATAATATACCATCACAATGTGTCACTTCCTAATAATTCTTAATACTTCCGTGAGTAACCGTATTGCTGTATATATCAGACAGGCAGGGAGGGACCTCCTGTGATTTAGCAATTCATGCAGCATGTCAGGTTAAGACACTCTGATTGTTTTTATTGCTCTTAGTGACGGCGAAACAGACAGCTGGCAGCAATTAATGAATAATTAACCGCGCGATGTAGTCTAAACTGTCAACTCCGCGAAATTTGCACTAAGCGAATATAAGTACGTTTACAGTGTGTGGTGCTGCTGCAGTTGGATGACAAGGAGTTAACGGAACATGTTCCAATCTGGTCCAAATCCATTCGACAACCTGGAAGGTTAACTGCCATTCTAATCAACGGCGTAGGCTCGTGTGTAAAACCATACGTACCGTGTTTGCACATACGTACGTATCTAGTTTCTTCCATGCAATCAAAGCTAACTAGTGTATATTGCTCATACGTCAATGACGAACGAATAGTAGCTGTTGATTTACGTCATTTCCCTGTTTTGCCTAGGCCTCGTCTTGACATCCATACCAACCTGACCGTCCACTGTCTCGCCAGCGCCCCCTCCAAATGTTAAAGTGTTTGGCAAATGGTAATTTAAGCTGTATACATTGGCTATATTGTCAGAACCAGATCAAATATCTCTCTTCCGATCTAGATATCTTTCGTAAACATGTTGCTCTTGATCTCCAGGTCGGCCGAAATTGATTGTATTGTGTTTGTAATGGTCAAGCGTCCATAGGCAATGTCAGTGATTGACAGTGTACGATTAAAGACAAATCTTAATGTCGTTGCCGGGTGGGCTTTATGTTAGTTGTAATGCATGGCGAGGTCGCAATATCCATCATCTATATGTGCTCACATACTCACAGGCAGGAACCGGATAACTGTTTTTCTGGTGCTGAGAATGGTGGGCTGACAGAGGCAGGGTGGACTGACAGAGCCTGGGTGGACTGAAAGTGGCCTGGTGGAGTGATAGAGACGGGGTGGGCTGAGAGAGGCGGGGTAGGCTGACAGAAGTGGGGTGGTCTGACAGAGACGGGCTGGGCTGAGAGAGGCTGGGTGAGCTGACACCCTAATATTCCCCGAATGTCTTACCCTAATATTCATTATTTTTCACCTGAAGATTCTCCCTCATATATCTCCTTTAGATTTTCTCCATATCTCTCCCCAGCATTCTCCATATGTCTCACTCTAAGATTCACCCTCATGTCTCACCCTAACATTCTCCCTTTATCATGCTAGGATTCATCCTCATGTTTCACCTTAATATTCTTCTTATATTCTCCCCATGTTTCACCCTAAGATTCTCTCCATGTCTCACCTTGATATTCTCCCTCATGTCACGCCCTAATATTTTCCTCATGTCTCACTCATTAGACATTCGACCCATGTTTCACACCAATATTCTCCACTTCTCACCCTAACATTCTCCTCATATCTCATGCTAAGATTCTCCTCAGTTTTAATTGTTTTTGTTTCATGCATATCTCACATAATGACTCTCCTCCCTGTTTCTCCTATAAATCTTTCTCATGGCTCACCCGATGAATCTCCCTGATGTTTCACTCTATGATTCTATCAGGTGTCACTCGGATTCATTAATACCCATTGTCACGAGTATAAATTATTCAATCTCCACTAGTTATATAGACGAAGCGTGGCCTGCTCAATGACACGCTGACTATGACCCCGTGTATATATACCCTATAATGAGAGAGACTGTTCATATCTCCACTCAGTACAATAGGCAACACTGTGAAGGATCAACACGGTCGTACCATGGTTGCATCTGGAGGCGTGTCTCTACATTCGCTGGGCCGAGATGAATTAAATATTAAGTCTTTTGACCTGAGATTCTGGGTCAGGTATGTTCAACAGTTGACTGTATAGAAACAAGCATTTCAGACTTTACACCGTGAATATCAAACATCAAATCAAGCCGGGCCAAATGACAACGTGTCTGGGATATGATGAGAGAACTGCAATAACAGATTTCATATACTATACTATAAGTTTTTATAGTTAAGTATCTTAACCATATAGTGCCAAGCATAAACATCGCATGTCCTATATATCTGGTATATCATGTTAATCTACATGAGCTTCAAACCACGTATCACATATCTATGTCTCAATATATTTACTAGACAATACTACGTATCACATGTCTATGTTTCAGTATACTAACTACATCATACCACGTATCACATGTCTATGTTTCAGTATACTAACTACATCATACCACGTATCACATGTCTATGTCCCAGTATACTAACTACATCATACCACGTATCACATGTCTATGTCCCAGTATACTAACTACATCATACCACGTATCACATGTCTATGACCCAGTATATTAACTACATCATACCACGTATCACATGTCTATGTCCCAGTATACTAACTACATCATACCACGTATCACATGTCTATGTCCCAATATATTAACTCTATCATACCACGTATCACATGTCTATGTTTCAGTATACTAACTACATCATACCACGTATCACATGTCTATGACCCAGTATATTAACTTTATCATACCACGTATCACATGTCTATGACCCAATATATTAACTCTATCATACCACGTATCACATGTCTATGACCCAGTATATTAACTTTATCATACCACGTATCACATGTCTATGTCCCAGTATACTAACTTTATCATACCACGTATCACATGTCTATGGCCCAAACCATTAACTTTATCATACCATGTATCACATGTCTATGGCCCAAACCATTAACTTTATCATACCACGTATCACATGTCTATGAAACAGTATATTAACTACATCATACCACGTATCACATGTCTATGGCCCAAACCATTAACTTTATCATACCACGTATCACATGTCTATGAAACAGTATATTAACTACATCATACCACGTATCACATGTCTATGATCCAGTATATTACCTTTATCATACCACGTATCACGTGTCTGTGAAACAGTATATGCACTACATTATACCACGTATCACGTGTCTATGACCCACTATATTAACTACATCATACCACGTATCACATGTCTATAACCCAGTATATTAACTACATCACATCATGTATCACATGTCTATGTTTCAGTATATTAACTTTATCATAACACATGACTATGACCCAGTATATTAACTTTATCATACCACGTATCACATGTCTATGTTTCAGTGTATTAACTACGCCATACCACGTATCACATGTCTTACCACGTATCACGTGTCTATGACCCAGCATATTAACTTTATCATACCACGTATCACATGTCTATGACCCAGTATATTAACTTTTTCATACCAGGTATCACATGTCTATGTTTCAGTATATTAACTACATCATACCACGTATCACGTGTCTATGTCCCAATATATTAACTTTATCATACCATGTATCACATGTCTATGACCCAGTATATTAACTACATCATACCACGTATCACGTGTCTATGTCCCAATATATTAACTCTATCATACCACGTATCACATGTCTATGACCCAGTATATTAACTTTATCATACCACGTATCACATGTCTAAGACCCAGTATATAAACTACATCATACCACGTATCACATGTCTATGTTTCAGTATACTAACTACATCATACCACGTATCACATGTCTATGTCCCAGTATACTAACTTTATCATACCACGTATCACATGTCTATGGCCCAAACCATTAACTTTATCATACCATGTATCACATGTCTATGGCCCAAACCATTAACTTTATCATACCACGTATCACATGTCTATGAAGCAGTATATTAACTACATCATACCACGTATCACATGTCTATGGCCCAAACCATTAACTTTATCATACCACGTATCACATGTCTATGAAACAGTATATTAACTACATCATACCACGTATCACATGTCTATGATCCAGTATATTACCTTTATCATACCACGTATCACGTGTCTGTGAAACAGTATATGCACTACATTATACCACGTATCACGTGTCTATGACCCACTATATTAACTACATCATACCACGTATCACATGTCTATGACCCAGTATATTAACTACATCACATCATGTATCACATGTCTATGTTTCAGTATATTAACTTTATCATAACACATGTCTATGACCCAGTATATTAACTTTATCATACCACGTATCACATGTCTATGTTTCAGTGTATTAACTACGCCATACCACGTATCACATGTCTTACCACGTATCACGTGTCTATGACCCAGCATATTAACTTTATCATACCACGTATCACATGTCTATGACCCAGTATATTAACTTTTTCATACCAGGTATCACATGTCTATGTTTCAGTATATTAACTACATCATACCACGTATCACGTGTCTATGTCCCAATATATTAACTTTATCATACCATGTATCACATGTCTATGACCCAGTATATTAACTACATCATACCACGTATCACGTGTCTATGTCCCAATATATTAACTCTATCATACCACGTATCACATGTCTATGACCCAGTATATTAACTTTATCATACCACGTATCACATGTCTAAGACCCAGTATATAAACTACATCATACCACGTATCACATGTCTATGTTTCAGTATACTAACTACATCATACCACGTATCACATGTCTATGACCCAGTATATTAACTACATCATACCACGTATCACGTGTCAATGGTTCAGTATATTAATAACATAAGCCCCTCTCCAGGTGTGTTGCCCATATTATCCCAAGAATCCGTGTATGTTTCCAAGTACATTAATTTTATAACACCAAACATCACATGTCTATGTCCAGGCATACTAATCATAGGTCGCCACATGTTACAATGTGTATTTAAGTATAGTTCCTCAATCAGAAATACAGGTAGATACATATCGGCGTTTTGAAAATGTGCCACTGACGCCTTGCTCTTGACGCACGCACTGTCGGGTTTAATACGTACCAGATAAACGTCAAGATGGTGCTATTAATCACACGGACGTCAAGAGATACAAGGTACAAACACGGACGTCATGGGGTACAAACATAGATGTCAAGGGGCATAAACACGGGCGTCAAGGGGTTGCAAACACGGACGTCAAGGGGTACAAACACGACCAGGCCTGGTAAACTCTCCAGCATTAAACTCTCTCGTGAACGAGTGAACAAAATACACATCCTATGATTTTCCGTTACAGTAGAAATTCTCTGTGATAACATGAAAGTGATTGTTCATAACAACCGGGACGTAGCTCGTAGATCTATGAAAATGGCACGTGTACGTGTAAATTAACTGTCCCGTAATACTGATGCATCACTATGTTAGGTGACGCACAGAGACAGTAATACCTTCAAAAGGGAACCCTGTCATACACCACCCCGTGGTATTAAGTATTCCTTACCTTGCACATGTGTACATCCCCCCAGGGTTCCCTCAAACTGATGGCTGCTTACAAACAGCGTTACCCGGATACGCTGTTGCCGGAAGGTGGCCGGCCAACAGAAGACCTGGATACCACACAGCAGTCTACCTCGAACCAATCACCTGGAACACATCCAGCATACACGTCACACGGCGGCCGACTCTTTATAGATCTGAGTATTTCAGCTCTCAATCCGTGGATAGGGGCATAACTTGGTACCGAGCTTAACGCCAAGGTTGACCTGACGGATAACATGAAGCAATCGCTGCTTGATTTCTGGCATATTCAGTTTCTTTGTCAAGCGTGACGTATCTTCTAGTTATTAACGTAACTTCAAGCTATCTTGAAGGACAAGTAATATTGAAATATCAGTTTGATATTAATGTTAACATACAAATACAATAAATACAACTGCAACGGCCCAGTTACCTCGGCGCGTTGCTCTCCATACACCACTGATCAATACTTGTAATTACGCCGTCATTGAGAAGGCAAACAAACGTTATGGAAACAACTGAAATGTGTGAGTACAACATCGACCGGTGGCGAGGGACGCCGTTTAAGTCGTCAGCGTGCAGTAAGAGAAAGGAGATCATGTGCCTCCTTGCCAGACATAGCAGCCACGAATCTCCGGAGACTGTCCTCTTCCATATGCCTGTACCATATGGAGAGTTGCTGTCATCCCTTCCACGTCAGAGTGAAGTGGCTGCAGCCCTGATGCTCTTTTGGACCCCAAACAAACCGTAGCGACAAAGAAAACATGACAGCTTTGGCAGCAAGTAGTCTGTGATACACGGCGACAAGTGTCCCCGATACAGGAAGATAAGTGTCTCCGATACACGAAGATATGATCAAACGATATACGAAGAGAAATGTATCTGATGCTCGGAGACATGTGTCTCTGATAGCCGGAGACATGTGTCCCCGATACACGGGATAAGTGTCCGGATACAAGTAGATAAATGTCTGTGATACACTGAGATAAATGTCTCTGGTGTACGCCATAGTTATTCCCGATCCTCGGAGATAATTGGCCCTGACGTACGATAATACGTGTCCGCAATACACGAAATAATTGTCCTCGGAGATATGCGTCCAAGATACACGGATACGTGTCAAAGATGTACGGAGATAAGTGTCCCCGATACACCGTGATACCTGTCCCTTATACACGGGAGATATACAGACTATTACAGCTCACACTTGATGCAGAAAACTAACACACACACCCTCCCCACGTAGCTACATTACCTTACCTATGCCTTGGAATTGTACGTCAAAACTGAATCCTGATTCCAGTAAGCGTAGTTGATGTCGGTGATGATTACGATGGCGTTGGAGACACAACAGCAGCCACAGCCATCATCAAGCCAGACTTACATCTTAAATCTCTTCAACATTTGTAACTCCGTAAGATCGCTGGAAGCAGTTAACGTTCCATCTACCTTCCAGTTCCGAGGCCCATGTGGAACAAGGTCTTCCAGTATATTGTCTACTGTTTGAGCAGGCGTTGGGTAATAGACTATCGATTAGCACCAGGTACAATATCAATACCGTAGGTTGACTGTGAGGCTCGTCTAATGAACACCTGTGTAGATGGAGCACAAGATATGATTCACTGATCACGAACAGTCTTTTGACACGAACACCGAAATACACATCATACGTGGGTTACAATAGCGAGGAGCTAGATACGCCTCTGTTTGCACGCCACAGACTGTACTGATGATCGTTAGTGGCTATATTTGAACTGTTTAAGGTGAGAGATCCCGTATGGAAGGCTTGAGTTTGGTTAGTGTATATCGGTGGCCGAGATGAATACCCGACAGACAAGACAGGCGGCATTGACAACAGAATATAATCCACCTCCTCAATTACATGAGCGTTCATTGTGTCCTTCTTGTGTTAAGTGAGATATTGTATTGTAACCTTGTCCTATGGGTTGTCCTTGGTTGTAGTTCAGCAAATTTGCTATTATGTCGTGACAGATTTCATAGAGACTATGCGCAAAAGAACCCATGTAGTTCATCGAACCTTTCTCATCGATATTTTACATGTACGGATATTATGACTGAGATAAACCTCCACCCGATTCCTCTCATTAACCGGTTTCTTCATAGACCTTAAGTAAATGTGGGCAAACGTAGGGTTAACTTGGACTGAAGACAGGAGTAGCCTACTGCCGGTCCACTGTCGGAGTTTGGCCAAGCCCCTTGCCCGTGTTTCTGCACGTGCTACGACAGAGGGTGAGTATCGCCTCTGCAACGCGAGTCCCCGTCACTCATCAAACATCAGTAAACTGTGCTCTCAGATCGAAACTTGGAAAATCTGTCTTGTCTGTTATTGATGAACAAATTTGATGCCTCCTGTATTGTCAACTGTTCCATGATAGCAAATTGCTGGTATGCAAAATGCTAAAATATCACCGAGGGCTGTTGCAAGAGATATCGATGCTGGTTGTCATCCAGAGAAAAATGATCTGTTAAGGGCCCTGAGCGATCACTTCGACAAAGGGTGACAACTCCCACGGTGAAGGCGCTTCATCTCACATGGCGGCAAACTTGACCATGTTACGATCATCATTCTGAAGAGGATCATCCTAGACAAGGCTGTTGTATACTACCTTTTTGATAATAGTAACATATTGATAGAAGAAGGGGGTGTTGCGAGACTCTGAGTTCACTTCCTGCTTGTTACTGGTAACATATTGATATTAAGAGTTGTTGCGATACTCTATGTATACTTCCTGTCTGTTAATGGTAACAGGTTGATAGTAGGTGTTGCGGTCCTCAATGTATACTGCCTTTTTGTTAATAGTAACATATTGATAGTAGGAGGTGTTGCGAGACTCTGTGTACACTTCCTGCTTGTTAATAGTAACATATATTGATATTAAGAGTTGTTGCGATACTCAATGTACACTTCCTGTTTGTTTATAGTAAAATATTGATATTAAGAGTTGTTGTGATACTCAATGTACACTTCCTGTTTGTTTATAGTAATATATTGATAGAAGGAGGTGTTGCGAGACTCTGTGTATACTTCCTGTTTGTTACTGGTAACATATTGATAGTAGGAGGTGTTGCGAGACTCTGTGTACATTTCCTGCTTGTAATTAGTAACATATTGATATTAAGAGTTGTTGCGATACTCTATGTATACTGCGTTTTTGTTAATAGTAACATATTGACAGTAGGTGTTGCGAGACACTGTGTACACTTCCTGTTTGTTTATAGTGATATATTGATATTAAGAGGTGTTGCTATACTCAATGTATACTGCCCTTTTGTTAATAGTAACATATTGATAGAAGGAGGTGTTGCGATACTCAGTGTATACTGCTGTTAGTTAATGGTAACCTCTTGCTAGAAGGAGGTTCTGTGATACTCTGTGAGTACTTCCCGTTTGTTAATAGTAGCAAATTGATATTAAACGTTGTTGCGATACTCAATGCATACTTCCTGTGAGTTAATGATAACATATTGATAGTAAGAGGTGTTGCGATACTCAGTGTATACGTCCTGTTAGTTAATGGTAACATATTGATAGTAGGAGCTGTTGCGATACTCAGTGTATACGTCCTGTTAGTTAATGGTAACATATTGATAGTAGGAGGTGTTGGGATACTCAGTGTATACGTCCTGTTAGTTAATGGTAACATATTGATAGTAGGAGGTGTTGCGATACTCAGTGTATACGTCCTGTTAGTTAATGGTAACATATTGATAGTAGGAGGTGTTGCGATACTCAGTGTCTACGTCCTGTTAGTTAATAGTAACCTATTGATAGAAGGAGGTGTTGCGATACTCAGTTTCTACGTCCTGTTAGTTAATGGTAACCTATTGATAGAAGGAGGTGTTGCGATACTCAATGCATACTTCCTGTGAGTTAATGGTAACATATTGATAGAAGGAGGTGTTGCGATACTCAGTGTATACGTCCTGTTAGTTAATGGTAACATATTGATAGTAGGAGGTGTTGCGATACTCAGTGTATACGTCCTGTTAGTTAATAGTAACCTATTGATAGTAGGAGGTGTTGGGATACTCAGTGTATACGTCCTGTTAGTTAATGGTAACATATTGATAGTAGGAGGTGTTGCGATACTCAGTGTATACGTCCTGTTAGTTAATAGTAACCTATTGATAGTAGGAGGTGTTGGGATACTCAGTGTATACGTCCTGTTAGTTAATGGTAACATATTGATAGTAGGAGGTGTTGCGATACTCAGTGTATACGTCCTGTTAGTTAATGGTAACATATTGATAGTAGGAGGTGTTGCGATACTCAATGCATACTTCCTGTGAGTTAATGATAACCTATTGATAGAAGGAGGTGTTGCGATACTCAGTGTATACGTCCTGTTAGTTAATAGTAACCTATTGACAGAAGGAGGTGCTGTGATACTCTGTGATAGTAGGGTACTCTATGAATGCTCACTGCCTTCTGAAGAGGATCAGCCGTGTATGCGTGTAACTATTTCCGACTTTAATCAATGCTTAGTTAACTAGCTATCGAGGTCCATGAAACATGTAATATTTAATAGTAATCAACAACTTGGCTAAGGTGTCATAGCGACTGCAAATACGCGTGTAAGGTGATGAGATGCCTTGCAAGTCGTCTCGGTGCTGGTGGAGAGTGCAAGGAGGCACGCATAGTGGAGCGTGCATTGCAAACAGACCTTTGTTGCATTGTGAACTTTTCATATCGATTAGGAAATGATGTAGTAATGTTATCTCTCCTACTCAGAGACCGAACATCGTTCTCTGGTTTTTAAGTCCCTGTGTCCCTGTGTTTTGTAACACTGTTAAGCTTGGGGTAAAATCGTTTGTTTCTGTCATCTCTGCAAATATTGCCATATAAGGACGACCATGACGCTGGTGTCCTCTGTGTGAGACTTTTAACCTTCTACAGAGCATCATGACCATTTCATCTCTATGACGGGAAATAAATAGTATATGCATTGCTGTATTCGTATAATACAGAGTCACGTAATGTGGCTAGCGGAAATATGTGTCTGATGTAACCAGACATCACGTTATCACTGGGACGTTATAACATGCTGGTTGTTATAACTCTTGCTGCCAGCATGTGTCCAAGTGTCAGTGGACGCCGTGAATTACCGGGTGGATTGATACGGTTAATGGTCTGGATGACGGTTGGCATTACATGGCACAGTGTTGCAGTTGGGATCCTTGCAAATATCGGACACGCCATGGAGGGGGCTACTACTACAAAGGTATCACTCACTGTCACATCAAACAGTGCATGTGTTGCCTGTTTGTTTGTGCCATCATTACAGATCAGTGCGCCTTTCCTCAAAGCGACCGCAGCCCTATGTAACTCCCATGCTTACATGCATATACTTAGATGGCTTTGAGCAACGGGGCTCAGGCCTTGAGTCATGCGTACACAGGTCAACATGGTCATCGGCCTTCTTGCTTACAGACATAGTTGTGGTAACTATGTGATTGATGACTACATGGATCAAACCTTGCATTGCCAATAGATATTTACTCAAAGATAATATATACAACAAGTATAAAAATACAGACACTTGGTACATACAAAATTCACATTTTGAAAGTGTCCATCAGTGTAGACATTCCGATAATCCAGGAATACAAACATGCCTGCCAGGTCGACCAACTCCCACAAATACTGACACGCAAGTCCATTGACGAAGGATGTGGGTGAATCAGTTAGAAAGTTGAAATCAGAAACGAACAAAGAAGTCCAGCTGTGGAGATTTGAAAAAAGTGTCAGAGTGTAAACTGAAATGCGTCATTAATCCTGCAATGAGGTATGTCGATACATGTACAAGGGCGTCTGCAGGTCGATTAAAGGGCGTCTAGAGTGCCGCATGGAGAGGGCACGAATTCCGGGGTCAAGCAGTTTTGAGCTCCTTCGCTGTACACTAAACCTGGAAACAAGGGATTTAGAGACCGGTCATCAGCAAATGTGTAAAACTGAACACAGACAAAGTAACTTTTTTAGTTTAGTTATTATGTAATATAACCAGGAATTAATGAGAATTGGAATTTTTTTACTCATTAAACGTGAATATTAGCAGAACATAACTCCAGATTCAAAGACAGGTTAACAGTTAGTATTTTGTCCCCAAACATTTTATGGTTCACTTCCACAGCCCAAGCAGAACCCCTGCTGCACCCTATCAACAAGACCCGGTTCATTCCTACAGTCACATCAGACACCCCTGCTCCAAGCTGTCTACAAGACCCGGTTCTGGTTCATTCCTACAGTCACAGCAGACACCCCTGCTCCACCCTGTTTACAAGCCATGGTTCATTCCTACAGTCACAGCAGACACCTCTGCTCCACCCTGTTTACAAGCCATGGTTCATTCCTACAGTCACATCAGAAACCCCTGGTCCACCATGTCTACAGGACCTGACCATGGTTCATTCATGCTGTCCTTATCGGCCCTCTCCAGTTTCTCTGCCTTAGTTTTTTTATCCTTCACATAGTGCATCCACCTAAGCGGAATACAGCTGATTACAATTTTTCAGATTGTTGTTAGCATTATTTTTGTGTATCACGGTGATCGAAGTAAGAAGTTTACCTTCTCCACAGATCTGATGCCCGGCATAGTGGCCATAATTACAGGTGTAGTAGAAGCGGCAGGGTGGGTAGCCGCCTTGGCTCTCATACTCCGGCAGACGGTGGACGGTGTTGTTGAGTTCCGCGCAGCTGACGACCCTGTTGCAAGGCCAATCAGCCTGGTTCTCCCTGGGGACAGTAGGGGTGGACATACCAGTGGATGTGGGGTAAAGTGGAGGGAGACATACCAGTGGATACATGATGCTTTATTACACTAGCATGTTGTTGGCATTACCTATAGTTCAAAACTAACAAGAACGCAGGTGAAACATCGGATCGTTTACATGTCTAATGCACTTACTGAACACAGTCCTGTGTCCCCTGACTGTATGCGGTGCCGTTCACGCAGTCGGTCTGGATGTGTTCATCGTTGTTACACGTGCCGTAGGCCTTGCACCCCCACCATGCCAGACCGTTTGGCTTCCCCGTACAGTTGAAGTCCGTCTGGAAGTTCCCCGCACTCGCCATGGCTGCAGAACAGAACAACCAACAGTTAACAGACATCAGAAAACAAAAGAAGACGGACTTAAATCAACAAACAGTAGACTCAAGTTTAAAGTTATGAATCGTTAAATGAACACCACCCTCAGTCGACTTGAGTCGACAACAGGCAACAACTATCACGTATCTGTCGGTACGTACAGTATGTTTTCACAATCTCTAGCATGAAATTAAATGTGGGCAGAATCTCCCGCTGGTTCCACTGACTACGGTCCAACGTAAAGACAATACGAATAATAAGCAAAACAGGTTGAGATGTCATGAATATTTTTCACCCGGGACTATATGTTTATAATGGGCTCATAGGTTCACAGTTGCCCAAAGGTAGATACAACGAACAGTTCCTGAGATTACTTCCACTGAATTGATAGATGTAAATTCATTTCCAACAACGCATGTTAGAGCTTGTAATCCTAGAGTTACGCCACAATGGATGGACATGAAACACAGATATACTCACAGATGCAGACGGCGGCAACGAGCAGCAGAAACATCGCGAAATATTGCACTCCTTGTGTCGATGTCGTTGCTTGACTGGTGCTACCTACATCAGCCCAATATTTATATGTGTGAAGGTATACCTTGGCAGAGGATGTATTTGTGACGTGTACCGAACTCTAGCCTCCCCATTGCCAACGTGATATGTCAAACATGGGGAATGTTTGTGGTCAGCACACTGCTGATTTATATGTCCGCTATTAAGCGTTTGAAAACACTCCATCACGTACCCTGACCTTAACTACAAAAAGCGAGGGGTAATCTCCGGGGAAACGGGTGTCACGAGGCGCTGGCCGAGGCTACTGTCACACATCAATGGCATATATTGGGAGATTGGTGGGAGATATATTGAAGGTCCCTGGCAAACTGAACGCTGCTTTGATGTTCCATGCACGTTTACTTGACTGTATGATGGGGGCTGACAACAATACTGATTAAGTGAATGGATGATTGGCATTTCAGAAGTACAAGAAGACAAACTTTACTGGCTGCAATTTATTACGAGAGTTCTAAGTTTCGATACAGATTCTTGTACCGTTGTCAAGCACGACAATTCCTGCACGTATCTCCTGTCTCATTTTTCTAATTGGAGCGAACTGACCCTGTGTTAAAAATCAATGTTTAGCGGGATAACTGTCAACCAGTTGGCCACTAAAATTGTAATATTACAATGATATGATGCTTGACATATTTACAGTGTCTTTAAAAAATGTAATGATGAATGGTAATATGTATTAACATCCGAGTAGTTCGAGAAGGATCTAAAGGTGTTTGTGTGTTGCTCCAGTGATGTAATGCAACAGTTCTTTTCATGTTTTGCTTAAAATCTAGGGGTGGGCGATTGTCTCCCTGTAGCACTGATTAACCGTGATACGGCGTTGACAACAGCATTGTATGTCGACCCCATCGTTCTCTTTCTCCCTCGTCAGCTCTTAATCGTGGGACGATTCTCGCACTTGTATGTCATATCATGCAACATAGTCTCTCGTTTTTAACCTATAGAATCATGTGAATCCGGTGGTCCCTAGTAGACTATGAGTGTCGTAGTGGATCAGATGGTCCCTAGTGGACTAAGTCATACTTTATCGGGTGGTCCTTAGTAGACTATGTCTTAGCCGACCAGGTGGTCCCTAATGGACTATGTGTGTCATAGTGAATCAGGTGGTCCCTAGTGGACTATGTGTGTCGTAGTGAATCAGGTGGTCCCTAGTGGACTATGTGTGTCGTGGTGAATCAGGTGGTCCCTAGTGGACTATGTGTGTCGTGGTGAATCAGGTGGTCCCTAGTGGACTATGTGTGTCGTAGTCGATTAAGTGATGCCTAGTGGATTGCCGCGTGATACATCAGTCCTTGGCGACCATACTACAGGGAAGAACACAAATAATTACCATATGATTCAGTTTTATTTGATGAGGCACGTGCACGCTCGTGAAAATGTTACAGAAAGTGAACTTTTGTTCTGGATATTCTGTGCTTCATAGATATTAGTGCTTGTGGGTTCTTTTGTACATGATTCCGTAACCTATACGCTCTGGATTTCCACAGCTAAACCTGGACATCCACAGTTAACCCTCGGGTCTACGGTTATTCGTAGGCATTCATAGTTTACTTCAGACATCCACAGTTAACCCTAGATCACGTTTTGTTAAATTAACATGGACAACCTCAGTCGGCGAGGTAGTTGTATCTTATTCATATACGAAGGGCACAATTGTATCATTTTTCCAATAAGGAAGATGCAATTGTATCATTTACCAATAAGGACGATACATTTGTATCATTTACCTATACGGAGGATATAGTTGTGCCATTTATCTATACGACGTATAAAATTGTACCATTTACCTATTGGGAGGATACGGTTGTATCGTTCACCTGTAAAGAGGATAGAGATGTAGTATTTAAAGATCAAGGGGATGCAACTGTGAACATAAAGATCAAACACCATGGGCGTTAATGTGTCATGTCAACGATCCCATAGGTGAAGACGTGACCCCTATCTTCGGTAGGGCTGGGGCCTTCCGTCTGGCCACACGTTCCCCTGGGCCGTCCCACACGGGGGTTTCACCAACCAAGGCCAGTCACAGTTGTTCTTCTCGGGATTAAACAGCAAATCTGTCAAAACGAAACATTACATACTTTGTAAAAGCCATACAAACACACATTTGGAATGAAAACAACATTTGCATTATGTAAGGAACATCTAGATAGATCTCTACTGTTTCCTCTGAAGACAGCACGTGAATTGGCATGTACTCGAACCCCCAGGTGCAAATGTGGACCTCTGCCCTAGGCCGACAGCGTCCGGTTTAGAGAGGTCGAACAGTATGTAGTGATCGAGCAAAACTGTCAAATTGCATGTAGGAGTAGAAAAAGCACAGGAAGCTCTAAATGTGCACCAACCTCAGTGTATTTGCTGGGATTGTACGAGGTGGGACTGTGGGGAGAATTGTTTTGCTCATTTACTTACAAGCTTATGTATTGTATGTCGTTTTCAACTGTAATTCCAGCTTCAGATAAATCATTTCTTCGTTCCGGGATCTTTCTAAATTCCTCTTAAATACTGAAGGCTTACTGTTGAAATCCATCGTCAAATGTGAACAGCCGACCTGATGTTTGCATGAATGAAGAGCATGCAGGGTGATATTTTTGTTTATAGGTGGCTTGACTTGACCCCGCAGGAGTAAGTGCAGGTGCACGCAAGAACATGTTATACCGCCGTTCTATCTACGCTCTTTACTTACTGGCTGCGCATCGTGTGTAGCCGTAGAAGTCGTCGTGTAGACACGTGAAGTAATACTGGCACTTCCTGGCGTAGTCGGGGTAGTTGCCGTCCATGCCAGTACAGTTGGGGGCGGTGCCGCATGGGGGTTTAACTAGATCCTTACTAATGAAGACAAAATGGAGACGTTAATGCAATTGGCTCGTCTACCTCTTGTAATCAAACATGTGCTACTGTTATTTCTAGGGTAACACATTCTATGTTCATACAGTCTGCCATATCGTAACACTTTCCATGTAATACACTCGACCAAACTCTAACTCTTCCTATTGTCTTACAATCTGCCACATCGTAACACTTTCCATGTCATACACTCGACCAAACTCCAACACTTCCTATTGTCTTTCAATCTGCCACACCTTAACAGTTCCCACTGTAATACACATGACAACATTTCAACACTTCATCTTGTCATACATTTGACCAACCATAGCACTTGCTACTGTCATACACACGGCCACATCATAAAACTTCCCATTGTCATACACACGACACATTGTAACACTTCCTGTTATCCTGCAACCTGCTACAGCTTAACATTTCCTGTTGTCCCATCTTAAACATCGTAATATTTCCTATTGTCATACAATCTGCCCCACCTTAACACTTCGTATTGTCAGACATTCGGCCACAGCAACTGTTATGCTCCAGCACGTCGTAGTCATCACACGGGAAACCCACACACACGATCATCACACATCCAGCCTCTCCCCAACACTGTGAGAAAGGCATACGATAAGGCATACGCAAAGACTGGTCATCACCCAGTCAGACTCTCTTGACTTACTAGTCACACCACATGTGCTTCTCATTAGCGACAAGATTGTTGGGACACGGCAGGTACTCGGTAGTCTCATTGACGCAGCGGTAGAAGGTGGTGCAGTCACTGATGTACATGCCGTCCTCGAGGTCCTCACACCAGTGTTTGTACACAGACTTCTTGACAGTCCGGCGTCCATTCACTGCTGAAATGCAACATCAGTAAACACTGATTTCTAGCCACAATAAAACTACAGTAAACACTGCCTTCTTGCAACAATACTGTACCAGTAAACACTGACCTGTATCCACAATACTGCAGCAGTAAACACTGCCTTGTTGCAACAATATAGCAGCAGTAAACATTGCCTTGTAGCCATAATATGGTGCCAGCCAACACTGACATGTAGCCACAATTCAAAGTCAGTAAACACTGACATGTAGCCATGCTAAAACATTAGTAAACACTGCTTTGTAGCCATAATTCAGTCCATTAAACACTGCCTTGTGACCTGAGTACAACACCACAAACGCTGACTCGTAGTCACAATAGTATACATTGGTAAAGTGATTGCAAACACTCGATCCAATTCAGTCTCGTATATATTACATATATTACCTCTTATATGGATTTATAAGGATTTCTACACCTAATGGATCATATTTGGAAAATTATCCTGAAGTATTCGTACAATCAGCTCATTCGCGTGTAATATTTTTGGAAACGCTCAACACCCGAACTGCTTGATACTGTCCAAAAAAAGCTGGAAAGCTGATACGTGGAAATTGAAGTGATCCCGTGTCATCATTTGTTGAGTTTTTGTTTGTAGTTATTGTTTACAGGATTAAATATGAAACCAAATATGTGGTTTCCATGTGTATCACGACTCTGTCAGCGTAAACGAAGTCCTTAATGGATTTAACTAAGATTAAAGTGAATCTTTCAAATGCATATTTCGCACTTTTTCTTTGTGCTGATTTGTGTATAGCTTTGGAATCCAGAACAAAAAGAGAACGGGCATGTCTTTGTGCCTTAGATCAAACATTGACGGAAATGGTGGCAGGTCACGGAGGACAGATGGAAGTGATAATACCGTCGCTCTGCTTTACAACTCGACCTGTTCCAATAAATGCGTCGTTATTACTAATGTCTTCACAGTATCTGATACGACGCATAACATGTCGCAAATCTTAGTAGGACTTCTTATTTATAGATGTAAATCTGCAGAGTGTGGTCAGGTCTACCTACTCACCTTGCGCCAACATTGCCAACAGTGCGCCAACCAACTCTACTGTTGTGAAGTCTACTTACTTTCCTGTCGCCAACATTGACGGCAGTGTGCCATCCAACACTACTGCCATGAAATCTACCTACCTATCTATCGCCAACATTGCCGGCAGAGCGTCACCCAACATTACTGCTATCAAGTCTACTTACTTACCTGTCGCCAACGCTGCCAGCAGTGTGCCAACCAACACTATTCGTATCCCGTTCATGCTGATGTATTTTCCAGGTTCAGATCTTCACGTCCTTCCACCAGTTCTGTTTGACGTCTGTGATATATGATGGGAAATCGGAGGAACATTGACAAATCTTTCACTGCATGCCTAGTTTTCTGTTTGCACTGGGTATCTGTTTCGTCATGGCAACTTGGAAGCAAATAACGAGACAAACAGGGATTAGGGACTTCCGGTATTTGTCCACCTCCCACTTTGTTGTCAAAGATTGCAGTGGGGCCACAACTGTTTGCTGTATTATGTCAACGTCTCATATTTGCCAGACACACACGGTCTACTACACTACACTGACATATAACTTGGTACTCCACTTTAGTCGTATATGCCTGGGTACTACAGGACAGTTATATAGTTAAATATATACTGCCTTACAGTCATATACAGCTGGGAGCTTCACTACAGGCATATATATCAGCGTACAACATTACTGTCACATATATCTGGGTACTACACTACCGTCATATATAGCTGGGTACTATTCTATAGACATATATATCAGGGCACTACACTACATTCATACATAGCTCGATAATATAATACAGTCATATATAGCTGAGTACTACACTAGGTGGCTACAACACTACAGTCATGTATATCAGGGTATTACACTACAATCATCGATAGGTGGATATTTTAACACAGTCATACATAGCTGGGCACTACATTGCAGTCGTATATAGCGGAGTACCATTCTGTATTGTAAGCAATCGTTCGTTGCTGTAGCTGGCGTGATGGGCTGTTCATGCACTGCAACCTCGACATACGTCTGTGAAAAGCCATGGCAATTATGATTCGACAGAGACATAGTCAGCTATGAACATTGATGATTTTTCTTAACATTTTTCAGATGTTTGTTTTCACATTTTAAAGACTATATGAAGTGTTGGTCGTAACTCAGGTGGTAATCATGTCTCTTTATGCGAAAATGCATTCGTGTTTATATTTACAATGTATTTTACACCCCATTGGGTATACAAATTTTGTTACAATTGACCTTTTGAACTTGATAGAGATGTTTTATATTGCCGTGTTTATGTATTCCCGCCAGGTTCTACTTTCTATTCATAATGTGATGACAAAAACGGAATAACCATGTTAGAAAGTGACATTGTGGACGTCCCCTAGGGCTGCAACTCCCAGCCTGTCATCATGCTTGGTGGCGATCTCAGCGGCCGGGCCAGACATCTGAAGGATTGTACTGATGATATAACAGGAGAGAAGGAAGATCCGCCTTGATATAACACGTTCAGGAGATCATAATGTTAGTCCATATAGAGGAAGTTTGATTAACATGTATATCGCTGGATATGCACATGATAAGCAGCAGGTGTACCTGCGACTCCAGTACCGATGTGTGTGTATACACATTTCACTGTGGATCCAGTCTCAGAGACTATTGTCTGATATATATACGCCCGTTCTCTTCACACAAGTCCTTCGATGTTAACAAGAGCCAAGGCTCAACACCAAGCGATTAACGTTTGACAATGAAGACAGACATGTCTAATGTCTCACATTTCTACTTGCTATAGATAATGCCCAAGACGAACAGACAACATCACTAAGCAGTCTGTTGATTTGTTCACGGAAAATATACTTTAACATACATCGATGTTTAACAGGAAATTTCAACCCTTTTGGTACTCGGCAAGAAGAACGCATGATGTGATAGAGACTAACACTGTAATAAAGTTAAGGCCAGGACTACAAAGATCCATACAGAGATTTGTAAAACAGATATAAGACATATATCCATACAGAGATTTGTAAAACAGATATAAGACATATATCCATACAGAGATTTGTAAAACAGATATAAGACATATATCCATACAGAGATTTGTAAAACAGATATAAGACATATATCCATACAGAAATTTGTAAAACAGATATAAGACATATATCCATACAGAGATTTGTAAAACAGATATAAGACATATATCCATACAGAGATTTGTAAAACAGATATAAGACATATATCCATACAGAGATTTGTAAAACAGATATAAGACATATATCCATACAGAGATTTGTAAAACAGATATAAGACATATATCCATACAGAGATTTGTAAAACAGATATAAGACATATATCCATACAGAAATTTGTAAAACAGATATAAGACATATATCCATACAGAGATTTGTAAAACAGATATAAGACATATATCCATACAGAGATTTGTAAAACAGATATAAGACATATATCCATACAGAGATTTGTAAAACAGATATAAGACATATATCCATACAGAGATTTGTAAAACAGATATAAGACATATATCCATACAGAGATTTGTAAAACAGATATAAGACATATATCCATACAGAGATTTGTAAAACAGATATAAGACATATATCCATACAGAGATTTGTAAAACAGATATAAGACATATATCCATACAGAGATTTGTAAAACAGATATAAGACATATATCCATACAGAGATTTGTAAAACAGATATAAGACATATATCCATACAGAGATTTGTAAAACAGATATAAGACATATATCCATACAGAGATTTGTAAAACAGATATAAGACATATATCCATACAGAGATTTGTAAAACAGATATAAGACATATATCCATACAGAGATTTGTAAAACAGATATAAGACATATATCCATACAGAGATTTGTAAAACAGATATAAGACATATATCCATACAGAGATTTGTAAAACAGATATAAGACATATATCCATACAGAGATTTGTAAAACAGATATAAGACATATATCCATACAGAGATTTGTAAAACAGATATAAGACATATATCCATACAGAGATTTGTAAAACAGATATAAGACATATATCCATACAGAGATTTGTAAAACAGATATAAGACATATATCCATACAGAGATTTGTAAAACAGATATAAGACATATATCCATACAGAGATTTGTAAAACAGATATAAGACATATATCCATACAGAGATTTGTAAAACAGATATAAGACATATATCCATACAGAGATTTGTAAAACAGATATAAGACATATATCCATACAGAGATTTGTAAAACAGATATAAGACATATATCCATACAGAGATTTGTAAAACAGATATAAGACATATATCCATACAGAGATTTGTAAAACAGATATAAGACATATATCCATACAGAGATTTGTAAAACAGATATAAGACATATATCCATACAGAGATTTGTAAAACAGATATAAGACATATATCCATACAGAGATTTGTAAAACAGATATAAGACATATTTTAGAATCAAACAGAGACATCATTATTTCAAGAAACTGTAGAAAAGAGTTTTGGACGCAAGTTTAGGGAATGACTGGAACTGTGAGACTGGAATACGTCATTCCACCCAGGAATATTTTGACCGTTTTAATGAATTGTTTTCTGCAGCTGTTACTTAGGAAATATTAACATAGTCTTTCATGATATAGACGGTAACGGGAACCACACTGTTGATGGCCACATTACAGCCAAAGAAATCGCAGAAGGTGCGAATAAATGTGATTGTGGAAAGTAAGTGCGACTGCACGGTATTACCGGTGTTCCGATGTACGTAATACAGGATTGTAATAATTACGTATCGGGATACGTTTAGGATGCACCGGTATACAGACCATGATTTCTTTATTCAGTCTTAATCCATTCAACTGGCAGAGGTCGGATATCATACATATCTCGTGAGCAATGTATCTGTCCATACTGTAATCGATAGGAAATCAAAGATCTCTTACATTTACTTAAAATAATAATGGAAATGTACAGATGTACTGTAAAACTGTATTCCCGAAAATCCTGACAAAACTGCATTTCCCAGCACCGGGATATAACTGTATCAATCCACGCCGGGATATAACTGTATTTCAGAACACCGTGATATAACTGTATTACTGATCACCGTGATATGACAGTAGTACTGAACATCGGGGTTTACCTGTATTACTGATCACCGTGATATGACAGCATTAGTGAACATCGGGGTTTAACTGTATTACTGATCACCGTGATATGACAGCATTAGTGAACATCGGGGTTTAACTGTATTACTGATCACCGTGATATGACAGTATTAGTGAACATCGGGGTTTAACTGTATTACTGATCACCGTGATGTGACAGTATTAGTGAACATCGGGGTTGCCTGAAGTCAAATACACAGGCAAAAAGGAAGCAAGAAGTAAGAATCAGGTACAGAAGAGAAATGGTTTATTACTGACACGCGTACGGATGTTAGTTGGAGGACTTGGCAGTTGTTGTGACGTATGTCCCACATGGAGGCTTGACAGCGTTGGCCCAGTTGCAAGTCTGCATATTCTCGTCAAACACAGTGCCTGGAAGACATCGAGAACCTTACATCAGTAACATTGTCAGTCTATACAGACCAAACACGGTGCCTGGGGACACATCAAGGACATGATATCATTGTCAGTCTATATGAATCAAGCACGGTGTCTGGGGACACATCCAGCACATGGTTTCAGTGACATCGTCAATCTATGTGGAGGGCGCAGAGTAAAGGGCCGACAGGTGTGCGAGAAAGGATGGAGACGGAATAGCAAATGGCAATGAATAAATGACTTTGTCGGCACTTGTGCATGTGCTTCTTGAACACTTTTCTGTTTCTTTTTCCTCACTCCTCCATCGTAAAAAATAGTGAACTTGTTTATACGATTAAAAATATGCTTCATTTCAGTAACAGTTATTGGATGAATATATCGCGCAATGTCAAACATCAGCTGACATGTCATTATCGTGTGAGCCTTATTAGCCCCGCCATCAACCCAAACCCCACCTCACCCCCACTCCGCCACACCCCCACACCCCCACACCCTCACACCCTCTACCCCCAGTACTACAGATCCATCTCTAAGTTATTCACTAACGTTTGCTATGTTGCCTTGTTCGCAACGTTTTAAAAAGGTTCATGTTGAAGGTTTAAATAAAAGTTCAAACACAACATGGTAAAAGTAAACAAGTGTATAAAATTGATGTTTGTGTTAGTGATATGGGTTTTGCCAATATTACAGGAGAATGATGTGTAGTACATTGAATCAGTAAATGATAGACTTCGTCATAATATTGTTGTGTGAGTAGGGAGCTGGCGTTACCTGCTGGGCAAGGGTTGTGCCCGAAGAAGGCTCCGGCCGCACACGTGAAGTACGACTGGCAGTTGTTGCTCATGTCGGCGTAGTGCCCGTCCTGCTTGCCGGAACAATCCATCTGCACACCACAGGGGGGAGCAACGTTCTCGGGTCTGCGGGATATAAGAGATTAGAGTATAGATCACCTTGAACATTCCCCGTTATACAGGTTGGTCTTCTTGCTGCAATAAGACTGATGGCTGTTATGATCACAAAGAGACCAGTGTAAAAGTGTGGTGAAATCGCAAGTGTGTCATAGTGCCTTAGCTAAATTTGTTGTGCATGTATAGGCCTGCTTACCTGTCACACTTCCCGATCTTCTTGTTGTACACCTGGGTGTCAGGGCAACTGACAATCTGGAAGCTGCCTGCAGTGCACGTGGAGTAGGAGCGGCAGCCTATGTCATAGTTGCCATCAGGCTTGCCCGTGCAGTTCAGACATAGAGCTGCAATGAGATACAGCAAGCTGATAGAGGTACGGCGTGATACATGTATGTCACGGAGCTACAGTGTGTCACATGTCTGACAGAGCTACAAAAAATGTAGATTGTACGTCACACAGCTATAGAAGAGTAGTATGCGTCGGAATCAGACAGGATGAGAATGTTAAAGAGTTACAGGCGGGAAACATATGTCAGTCAGAGCTACAAGATGGTTTTACGTCAGACAGAGGTACAAGAGTGGTTGTACGTCAACCAGGGATACAAGGGGCTGCTGTACGTCAGACAGAGGTCCAAGCGGGGTTGTGCGTCAGTTAGAGCTACAAGGGGAGTTGTACGTCAACCAGAGGTACAAAGGAGGGTTGTACGTCAGCCTGAGGTACAAGAGGTGGAGTACGTTAGTCAGAGCTACGGGAGATGTATGTCAGCCACAGCTGCAGGAGGTGATTCCGTGAGATACAGCAAGAGATACCGGAGGGCTGTACGATAGTCATAGATTCAGGAGGGAGCGTGCGTCAGCCAGAGAGACAAGGGGGTGGCACGTTAGCCACAGCTACCGCGGGGTATACGTCACCAAGAACTACATTCAAGAGTTACATAAGAGGTCATACGATAGTCAGAACTGCGTATATGTAATAGTATGTCCTAATGACCCCCGAGGAAAATTTAAGCCATAATGATACTTGAGGGACTGTTCGTAACAGAGCTACATGAGGTTCGGTACGTCACAGAGCTACAAGTGGGAACGTACGTCATAGAGGTACAGGAGGAAATGTACGTCATAGAGCTACAAGACGAACTATACGTCATAGGTACGTCACAGAGCTACAAGTGGGAACGTACGTCACAGAGGTACAGGAGGGAATGTACGTCATAGAGCTACAAGACGAACTAAACGTCATAGGTACGTCACAGAGCTACAAGTGGGAACGTACGTCATAGAGCTGCAAGACGGACTATGCGTCATAGAGCTGCATGAGGGTATATGCCATCAGCCAGCGCTACAGGAGGGCAATATGCGTCACACAGTTTCAGGAGGGCAGCTGAGGCAACTGGTTGATATGATCACGTATATGGAACATACCCACGTACATATGCCACTTTCTACCACATTGAAATGTGGAGTACCACATACTGTCTTGGGGCCTTTCCTGCTCACCCTTTATACGAAACAACTCTGCTCTCAATGACCTACGTCCTCCGGATCATTTTACGCTGACGACTCTCAGCTCATAGATAACGTTACAAGTCACCCCAAAGTCAGACTGAAGTTTGTGCCAGGATGGAGCCGTGTATGAAAGGTGTTAAATGCTAGATGTCTAAGAACACACTTCAACTAAACAGAGCAAACACTTAACTCACGATTACTTTTTCTGACTCAAGAATGCCACATCGATCATCCCCAGAACGATGGCGCAGAATTTCCTGTTTATCATAGTATAAAAAGATGTGCGTGTTTTAGACGTGAATCTAACCATCATATGAACCACCTATCGAAGATCTGCCACCACCAACCGAGGAACATTGTTTTTACTCTTCATCAGAATCACCACTGCTTTAGATCATCATTGCTTTAAATTGATGTGTTTCACGTAGCCAGCCAGACGAATACCAGCGCCTAGAGCAAGCAATAGTTATATGCATTTCCTATAGATCTAATAGTAATATAAAAAAAACCAAAACGTTTCACCGAATTCTGAACATGGGTCGATCGGTCGAGGAAACAGACTTAATAACGGCAAAATGATCTGAATAATGTCCTTGATTCTCATTTATTGTAATTCGTATTTTAATTTCCCGCGTGCCTCTGACAGCGACTGATTAAAAGATGCACATTTTATATGACGAGGCGGTAAGTCACGTACTATGTTCGAGTCGGCGATGAGAAACAGAAAATAAAAGTGCTGTCGCGGTTAGACATTGGAATAGTCTCTGTAGAGCTCTGTCGCCAGGTTTATGAAATGCTCAAAACTGGCAAGTCACATCCAGTCAGCACTGAATGGAACTTCTCCACTATAATGACAAGTCATTGTCTCACCCCACGCCCCACAGAAGAATCTCAGATCTGTCGATCAGTCACTTTTTGTTGTGCTCCATATAAACTCAAAACTCTCGGTTGTAGATCTTTCAAACATTCAGCTGATTTCCTATGGAACTCTCTCCATACAGACATTAGATGTACTCTATCTCTCTCAAGTTTTAAATCTCACCTAAAGACATTCCTTTTTCATCGCTACTGAATGTGCTGTGTTTGCGCTTAGAACATGGCAAAGCGTTACAAATTATTATTACGGCAAATAACACTGTTCACATACATGTAACTATATTCCAGTATAGATACCTATGTTCAGTTCAGTCACTATTTTCAGTTACATGTAACTACATTCACGTACCTGTAGCTATATTCACGTACATGTAACTATGTCACGTACATGTAACTATATTCACGTACCTGTAGCTATATTCACGTACATGTAACTATGTCACGTACATGTAACTATATTCCATTAGCGATACCTATATTTACGAACATGTCACTATTTTCAGTTACATGTAACTGCATTCACGTACATGTAACTATGTCACGTACATGTAACTATATTTCACTGTTTCGTGTTTCTTTGACATTTGAATATGATTTGAACTTTCTTGTCTTTTCTGTATGTCCCTTCTTCGCTCTAAATTGAGGCATAATGAACTATCGAGTTTGTAGGCCATCGTTTGATATTCCGGAGGGAAGCGAGATTCTATGTTATGAAAAAAAAGACATCTGTCCACTGCATTACGAAACGTGTCTAATCCCTCACAGGCCACTCAGAAAGTCCTCGAACTGGTACCATGTTTAATCCGTCCTTTCAGACAACAAGCTCTAGAACACTATCAGCTATTTAAAATTCATAGGTAAATTACACATTGAACCACTGTCATAACAAACTAATACATCTGTTTCTCAGAAGGCGGTTCACGTCCATAATGATCACTAACCCATATACAGAACTAGTCATGTGACCTACCTGCGGGAAGCACCAGTAAAATCACAAATAATTGCTGCATGTTGAAATCAGACTGTCTGATGAAGATCGGAAAGTGGTTTCAGATGAACTGTCTCTCTATCTCTTCAGCTTTATACCTACAGTCCCTTATCTTTGTGTGGGAGAGAACCTACTTACCGGTGCACCACCCTTGTTGCTTAGAGCACGGAGCAGCCGACGGGTTGGGGGTATGATTGATTAGGGGTCGTGAGTTCTACATCCGTGGATGTTAGCTTCAAATACTAACTCAGTGGTGATCCCCACCTCCTTCTCGTTTCGTGGACCGCGTGCAAACATCTTTGATCAGACATGTGTTAACAGAGTGAAATAAATTAATTCTTCCTACGCTCTGTGTAGATTCCGTCTACAACCCACGTGACACAGGGCATGAAGTGCATTTATGCAGCTATAGCTCTATCCGTGTAAGTAAATGCATGGGTCTTCGTACAAAAAGAATCGAACAGTGAAGCTAACGTATAGAGAGAGACTTGGTGCCGTACAGTTCTCGTTTGTTAAACCAAATCCTTACGTTCGATTCCCTTTGGTTCTACTGTACTGTAGCACTGAGACCTTATATGATCGTTATTGTTATTGAAACATGACATTGTTAACGGCAGATATCTCCAGGACGATCGTCATATATCATAGCGTAGTTTATGGCAGTTGGTGTTGGAACGATGTTTACTTCATACCATAAACAACAGTCGGATCAGTTGTTGCTGGTTGTTACTTTACAGATAATGCCAGTACGATAGTTGTTACGACATGCTATGACACTATGTACGACAGTCGTCGCTAATACGATCACTACATCACAGGGGCTTGTATTGCTGAAAATAATACGTCCTGGATCCAGTAAGCCTACACTAACATCCATATACTTATAAAGGAGGAAAGGGATGTAACGTGCACAAAGTACGACTTGCTATGACACTACGACAGTCGTTACTAAGACGATAGTAATGATATGCTATGACACTATTTACGACAGTTGTTGCTAAGACGATAGTTATGATATGCTATGACACTATTTACGACAGTCGTTACTAAGACGATAGTTATGATATGCTATGACACTATTTACGACAGTTGTTACTAAGACGATAGTTATGATATGCTATGACACTATTTACGACAGTCGTTGCTAAGACGATAATAATGATATGCTATGACACTATTTACGACAGTTGTTGCTAAGACGATAGTAATGATATGCTATGACATTATTTACGACAGTCGTTACTAAGACGATAGTTATGATATGCTATGACACGATTTACGACAGTTGTTTGCTAAGACGATAGTAATGATATGCTACGACACTATTTACGACAGTTGTTGCTAAGACAATAGTTATGATATGCTATGACACTATTTACGACAGTTGTTGCTAAGACGATAGAAATGATATGCTATGACACTATTTACGACAGTTGTTGCTAAGACGATAGTAATGATATGCTACGACACTATTTACGACAGTTGTTGCTAAGACGATAGTAATGATATGCTATGACACTATTTACGACAGTCGTTACTAAGACGATAGTTATGATATGCTATGACACTATTTACGACAGTTGCAGAATGCTGCAGAATGTCAACCAAGCTACATGAGTACGGTTACGCGTAAGACAGGTAGATATCTTTGCCAGCCAATCTCCATACTTGACGTCCAAACGCTGTACCGGCCCTGGGAATCCTCGTGTTGTCAACACCTGTAGTTGATGTAAACGACGTGGAAACAGGTGATTGTCAATAGTGACGAGGCGTTTTTAAGGTGACTCACTTTACACTTCCTTGGTAGGCGTGGTCGTATAAATCGTGGAAATCAACGTCTAGCTAGCGTTAACCAGACACCTCATCACAGACCCCGCGGTAGATTAGGGAGATACCACAGCACAAGGACTGAGCGTACCTCCTTTGTGCAATGAAAGATCAACCACTAGTACTGTCGGTCCAACACTCGGAGATCCTTTGTTGTCTGTGTCTTGACCGTTTGCCGCTTCGGACGTCGCCAGTGCTTACTACACACGTTGGTGATACTTACCCTCCAGTATGACAAAGTACCAGAACAAGAACTGGAACCCTACTGTTAGACCCGTTAAACATGTTCGAGTCAGAGAGCTGATAAGATACGTGTGCGCCCATGTTGAACTTGGCCGGGCGCTGCAAGATGATGTAGACAGGCTCATTCATACGCAGTATTGCCAACATACATCTCTCGCCCCTTAAGACAGATGACAGTGATAACGTCCACTGTCACTTAACGCATTCCCGATTCCTTCAGTGTTATTGTATATAACTAACCATACGTGAATGTCTCAAAACGTTTCGGAAATTTAAGGTTACTTAAGGGTAACCGTAGATTTTAAGAGTACGCATTGTTCTGAACGTGTTAATAGTGTATAAGTCTAGGTTAAACATGTCTACCGCAACAGGAGTGACTGGCCGTAGGCTGTGGGGTGGGTCTCCCTAAACTTGACTCAACACTCAGACTAACTGAATGTGCTGGCGGCTGTAATCTCGTTGGGGATGAACTGAGATCAGTTATATCACGTAACAGTTTAACGCTTTGATAATCCGCCATTACCGCTGTCCCTGTGTTCAACGCTTAAAGAACTATGGACGATTTGTGCCTCCAAAACACGGTCGTTTCATTCATTCAGAAATAAAACATTGGATTAAATTCAGTCCATTCTTCAGATCGCGCCTTCTACAATTTCCATATATGTTTTGAATAGGGTCAATCAACCGATTTCACTTTCCAGGTCACATTGACGAAAGTGTTTGGTTGAGACAGAACCACCTGGCACACACAGCCACGTGACGCACAGAACCACGTGACATTGTAAGGATGGAGACCAGACGGCCTGGTGGTGGTGACTTGTGAACTGAAAGATAATCAATGTAGGTTAAAGTGACCTATTTAGTGTATAATGTATTCGTGGTATTCTCGTATTTTGAGGAGGAGACGTCTTTGCTGACTCATTTAGGCAAAAATACATTACGAAGAAACAGTGTATGTCCATGATATTGTATGTGAGGTGTAATATTAACTCACTCACTCGCAATTGTATTATAGCCCTACACGACAACTTGGCAAATAGTTGAAACTTAGAGTGCCATCACGGGTGTCATCACGGGTGTCATCGCGACGAAGAAGGGGACCATCATGTGAACAAAGGTATCTATCTTCATGGGTGTCATCATGGTGAAGTTAGGTGTCGTCATGGTGAACACAGGTGTCATCATGGTGAAGTTAGGTGTCGTAATGGGGAGCAAAGGTGTCATGGTCAACTAAGGTGCCATCATGGTGACCACAGGTATCATCATGGTGAAGTAAGTGTCATCATAATGAAGAAGGGTGCCATCATGGTGATATAAAGTGTGCAGCAAGATGCAACAAGTCTATTGGCTGACGACACCTGTATTGCAATAGATTCAGAATTTCTAGAGGTTAACACCTTCTGTATTGCAATAGAATCAAGATTGCTAGGGGTTAACACCTTTTTATTGCTATAGATACAAGACGTCTAGCGGTTAACGCTTTCTGTATTGGAGTATGGAGTCTAGGGACTGACAACTTCCACATTGTGAAAGGTGCAAGGGTTGGCAACAGCTGCGCCAACCTGCCTGATAAAGCCTTCAGTAAATAAGAACTAATATCAATGCTACTGGGGCGGTGGCACAGCCAAGTATTAGGTATTCGTGTTCGATCCCACACAAGGCACCGATTCTTAGAGACCTATGGTGTGATATGCGTGGTTCACAGTAATATATACTCCATGTTTGAAGGGACGTATTTGGATATTAACACATGCAGACATTCCCTTCTTGAACTGATGCGATAGTTTGTCCATCATTTGAGGCACCAATTCAGCAAGTCTGTGTTAAAAAGCACTGGTACACATTCCGTTATAGCTATTTATTGATCCCCGGCAAATTACAAATCGCAACATTACATGTGGCAAGCTAATGAATATATGTTTTGTTCTCATAGGGTCTCTCACATAATATATTTTGGTAATTTGCGTATGTTAATCTGCTGCCACGTGCGGGTGTGCCGACACCAACCTACTTTGTGTGCCGAGCTACGATAAGACGTATCAGTAGTTGCCTCGAGACCTTACATGATGCATGAACAAATCAAGGCACACTGACACAAACTTCTTTATTGTTACATATTGTAATGGATAGAATGCCGGGAAGTATCCTCCCTTGGGACGAGGCCATATCAGAAATGGGGTGTGGTCCGGGTGAAGGTCAGGGTGCCGCATGGTGGTGGGGTGTCCCCGGGGTAGTCACATGTCTGTAGCGGCTCGTTGAATACGGTGCCTATAATATATGATCAGTTTTTGTTTAGGGAAAGGGATAAGACCTTTCTGAGAATCTCAATCTGGATATTAAATGCCAAAATTGGTAATGGAGATAACAGTAGTAGCAATAATAACGGTAGTGTCAGTGCTGGAAGTAATACTGATTGTAGTATTAGCAGCACGCATAGTAATCAGTAGTGATAGCAGTAGTGGTAGTAGTGGCACTGGCAGTGTTGGTAGTGACAGTGGTATTGATAGAAGTAGTAGAATAGTGGTAGCAGTAGTGACAGTAGTGGCAGTGGTAGTGGTGGTGTTTGTTGTCGTAGTGATACTGGCAGTAGTGGTGGTAGTGGTGGTAGTAGTGTTGGTAGGGCTAGCAGTAACGGTATGGTCGTATTCGTGCTTGTGGTCATGGTTGTGTTTGTGGTGATAGTGGTTGTAGTGGTGGTGGTAGTAGTAGTAGTGGTGTTAGTGGTCCTGGTGGTCGTGGTTGTGATCGTAGTGGTAGTGTTAGTGGTGGCAGTGGTAGTAAAGGTGGTAGTTGTGTCAGTTCTTGTAGTAATGTTAATGGTAGTGGTAGTTCTTATGGTAATAATAGTGGTAGTTCTTATGGTAATGGTAGTGGTAGTTCTTATGATAATGGTAGTGGTAGTAGCGGTAGTTCTTATAGTAATGGTAGTGGTAGTTCTTATAGTAATGGTAGTGGTAGTTCTTATAGTAATGGTAGTGGTAGTTCTTATGGTAATGGTAGCGGTAGTTCTTATAGTAATGGTAGTGGTAGTTCTTATAGTAATGGTAGTGGTAGTTCTTATGGTAATGGTAGCGGTAGTTCTTATGGTAATGGTAGTGGTAGTTCTTATGGTAATGGTAGTGGTAGTTCTTATAGTAATGGTAGTGGTAGTTCTTATGGTAATGGTAGCGGTAGTTCTTATAGTAATGGTAGTGGTAGTTCTTATGGTAATGGTAGCGGTAGTTCTTATAGTAATGGTAGTGGTAGTTCTTATAGTAATGGTAGTGGTAGTTCTTATGGTAATGGTAGTGGTAGTTCTTATAGTAATGGTAGCGGTAGTTCTTATAGTAATGGTAGTGGTAGTTCTTATAGTAATGGTAGTGGTAGTTCTTATGGTAATGGTAGCGGTAGTTCTTATGGTAATGGTAGTGGTAGTTCTTATGGTAATGGTAGTGGCAGTTTTTATGGTAATGGTAGTGGTAGTTCTTATGGTAATGGTAGTGGTAGTTCTTATGGTAATGGTAGTGGCAGTTTTTATGGTCATGGTAGTGGTAGTTGTTATAATAATGGTAGTGGTTTTTCGTATAGTAATGGTAGTGGTAGTGGTAGTTCTTAAGGTAATGCTAGTGGTAGTAGTGGTAGTTCTTACAGTAATGTTAGTGGTAGTGGCAGTTGTTATAGTAATAGTAGTGGTATTGGTAGTGGTAGTTCTTGTAGTGATCGTTCGGGTACGAATCCTTTCGAGATAAAAAGTTCAAAAGGTATGTGCGAATGTCCACATTCGAGATTTGGTAATCTGTGTTATGATTGGTCAATCTCAAAGGCCACCTGACGCGACCTCCCACAAGGTTTTGTTAGTCTCAGTAGTGGAGTGTAACGAAAAGTACTAAGGATAGGTTCACATAGTCTGTGGTAGTGTTAGTTCTTGTAGTAATGATAGTGGTGGCGGTAGTGGTAGTGGTCATACAAATCTTTCTCTATTACTACGTAGTTGTGGTGGTAATGACCGTGGCAGTAGCAGTGTTGGTAGTTCAGTGGCGTCAGTGTGTAAAGATTACCTTTAGGACAGTAGAACCTGCCGAAGAAAGACTGTGCCATACACAGGTAGTAGGACTCGCACTTATCCTCCAGGTCGGCGTAGCGGTGGTCGTACTTCAGGGTGCATGGCTTCACTTCGTTACACTTCACGTGGTTAGTCCCGGGGCTAAAACATGGGGCGGTGACCTCTCAGTTATACTGTCACATCATTTCTCCACGAAAGTCGTTTGTACGCACAGTAGCATGACGCCATGACACTGAGTGTTCACGACATGACACGTGACGAAGTGAATGTTCACGATATGACACATGATGAAGTGAGTGTTCATGATATGGCACCTGATGAAGTGCGTGTTCACAAGGTGATGTATCATTAGATGGATGTTTACTAGACGTTTCTGTAAAAATATTGGAAACTGATTTCTGTTTGGAAACTGAAAAGATAAAAGAATGTTATACTTGGGGTAACCTGATGTTTATTTAATATGAACTAATGTTATAATCTACATAACCTTCTGTTTAGTTAATAAACTAATGTTATACTATGGATAACGTGATGTTAAATTAATAAGCGAATGTTATACTCCGTGTACCCTGATGTTCAGTCATTAAATGAATGTTTTACTGTGGGTACATTGACGTTTGGTCAGTAAACGAATGTTATACTGCGGATAACCTGACGTTTAGTCAACATATGTATGCCCTGCACGTGCGTGTCGTAGTAGAACATTCACTTACGCAACACAAGAGCTGGAGTCTCGGTCATAAACCTGACCAGTTGGACAGTAGGTGGTGAAAGGGACCCCGTTCTTGCACGTGACATAGCCCCAGCAACCCATTTCCAGGAAGCCATTTTGTTGATATTGACACGTGACCCAGGAGCGGGTGGACAGTGGGCCCACAGTTGTCTGACTGTATACTGCAACCGAAGCAGAAAAGTCAGGACTGACAGACATATTTTCTGTATATCATTAAGGTAGTTGACATTATAGTAGCTGGCTGTGGATGCTTCTGTAAGCAGTGATGTAATTTCCCTGTATACTGGGCGGTGTAGTATAACATGAATCCCATCCTTTACAGTGTCAGGGCAAAAAGCAACATAGTCTCTGGTTGATGGACGTAATGTTGTATCTCCCACACTGTATATAAAGTCACCACATCGAAAACTCGCTAGGACTACGACAAGATCTTGACATATGATCGAGAGCATAACTTTTTGGGGATCTCTTAGACTTAAATTTTCGCAGTTTGTTTCCTCCATTGTCTCTGATGTTGTTTTCTCTTGCTTGGTCCTTTTCCCAATCTTGAAGAAAAGTCTCTGATACTTTAGAACACAATTCGGACGCCATGTACCGATAACCCGATGAAGGGGCAAGAAGTAGACTAGATGCGTCGTAAAATAATAAAGAAGTTGTAAAGCAATACAATCCAGACATAATTTTCAGACGATGAAGTATTACCTACTGGAGTAAAATACGGCAGGTCATGAGGTAGAGTTTAAGAGATAAGAAGGGACAACGTGTTTAACAATTTAGAAGGGTCAGCGTGTTTAAAGGATTAGAAGGGTCAGCGTGTTTAAAGGATTAGATTTTCGTGATGACTGACGTGAACAGATTCATGCATCTATGTCTAAACTTGGCACCAGAAGTGTGACACCTGCAGTGGCCATTTTAATGTTAGGCAAGCAAAAGCAAACCATGCTACACAGATAAGGTTATAAATATCGTTTCTGAATAAAGAATCAGCATTAAGGTGGTGGTTGCAGATGGACTGTGACATGACAAAACACGATCTTGTTCTTGCCGCCGGAGTCGAACTTTTAACATTACATTTTTAGATATACAGAGAGCAAGATGTAATGTCACTGTTCACATTCCTTCGGTAGGCAGCCGTGAAGGTGATCCTGGAAACATCATGGGTGTCCTTCCACACAGGAGTAGTAATCACTGATACGGCGAGGCAGTTCTCCCTGTCCTGGAAGGATGTTCCAGAAGTGACCTTGCAAAGTACAGCATGCATGGTTTTGGTCAAGACGCCAGGCTCCAAGGCGCAGTTGGAGAAAGTGTGTTTGGCGATGTATTGTCAGATGTAACCAGGGTAGTTGTGGTCATAGTGGTTAACAGTGCAACAAAAGAGTTGGAAAATGTTTCGAAACTGGAATGAAATGTGACTGAAAATATTCTTTTTTTATTTACTGATTTAGACTATTGGAAGACGAATAGAGCAATTTTATGTCATATATGATTGAGCACGTGTAAATGACAGTCAATCTAAATACATTTAGGGCTTCTTACAATTTCAAGTTTCGGTCACTGTTGAACAGTTTGTCTTATATATTTTGTCACTTTGGATGAGTGAATCAAAATGATTATTTGCACATACTGCCTATGACATATATGAGAGGGTCAAGGAAAATATTTAGGAGTTTAGTAAGTATAGCATCCAGATCCACTGGCAGACCCCGCTGGACCATGATCATAGTTTTGTGTTGGATCATAGTCATATACTGGTCCACTTAGACAAACATACATTGGACTACCCAGACAGAAATATACTGTACCCTTCAGACAGACATATACTGGACTACTCAGACAGACATATACTGGACTACTCAGACAGAACAATCACTAGATGCATGGATATGTGCTCTATATAAATATCCTGTAATAATCATAATATATACTGGTCCACTCAGACAGACATACACTGGACTACTCAGACAGACATATACTGGACTACTGAGACAGACATATACTGAACCATGCAGACAAATATATACTGTACTACTCAGACAGATATATGCTGGACCGTACACATAGAGACTTATACTGGACTACTCAGACAGACATATACTGGACCATGCAGACAAAGACATGTACTGGACTGCTCAGACAGACATACACTGGACCGTGCAGATAAATATGTGCCGGACAACCTAGACAGACATATAGTGGACCATTCACACAGATATTTACTTGATTACAAAAACACGTGTTACACAATAACGATGATGTTGTATAAATGTTCTTATCTTTGAAGATAGACTAATAATTCGAGTAGCTATGGCACTATGTGTCACACACAAATCATCCATATATCTGTTTCTACCAAAGTACAAATTGTCATTAACCGTAGTGTGTATAGATGAGGAAGTAATCTAAAAGTATAGACAATACTGACCCGCTACAGGCAGCAAAGCACACAGACATAGAAGAACCTGCATGTTGTCGGGATCCTGCAGTACTGGAATATAACATGTCATGTGCCTGTGCAAGTGTTTCTTATCTCTCGTCTCTGACCTGGAGTACAGAAACAGCACACACTGCCCCGAGCATATTCTCTGACCTGCCGACAGAAAGAGAGAGCACACACTGTGCTGGACAGATTCCGGGACCTTCCGACAGAGAGAGCACACATTCTCCTGGACAGATTCCCTGTCCTGCAGACCGAAACAGCACACGCTGTCCTGGACAGATTCCCTGACCTGCAGACCGAAACACCACACGCTGTCTAGGACGGATTCCGAGACCTGCAGACCGAAACAGCACACATACATAAGTATTATTTAATCACCCCACTGAATCAGGGCAAATGGTCCAAACAGGCGATCGTAGCAAAGGATACTGGAATGAAAATGCAAATGTGCTTCACAAAATATCTCGACAGCAATTGGTCGCATGTTTAAGTGCTGCGATGGCTCCAAGCAAATTTGGCGTCAAAATTCATTAAAATAAAGTACATGTTTTTAGTAAAGGGTCGTTCAAGAGCTGGAAGACAGAGGAAGACCAATGGCGACAATGGTCGATTCTGTATCACAGTACAGGAACCTATTACAACGTATGCATTCATGGTAGGGCTTGTGCAAAACGGTGTCCTTCAAGAGGTAAACAGAGACCATTGTCAGATCTCAAAGTGTTAAAAGCTTGTGAGTCTGTACCTGGCCTATGGAGGTTGAATTCCAAGAGTAATCACATGCAAGTGATGGATGTGCAACTTTTTCATTATTTACAGATTGTTTACAGTGTGTAAACAATAAAGGGAGCCTTGTATTACCCTACCAAACATCTGATTCACTATGGTACCTTGCGTCGGAGTTCATTTGTTTCAGGGTGATGTATTAAGTCCTTAACCTTTCTGCTGGTAAACACATATAAGATGATCCACGACCTGACAAATGACCCCAATTTGCATACTAGGGAACGCCCCACAGAACGATCCACTTGAAAGAAGAGGGAGACAGGTTGTCTGATAAATATCGAGAAGTTCATTTCCCCAATTTTTTATTTCATGTCACGGTTAGCATGTATTGCACGTGCATAATCGTCAGGCTTCCTGTAGCAGCCAAGTGTACTCGCCCAATTCGTTGTACCGCCTCTCTTGTCACAAATGCGTTTAGTGCGTAGGATCATCTGATATGTGTCTAGCAGTAGTAGCCAAGTGTACTCGCCCAATTCGTTGTACCGCCTCTCTTGTCACAAATGCGTTTAGTGCGTAGGATCATCTCATATGTGTCTAGCAGTAGCAGCCAAGTGTACTCGCCCAATTCCTTGTACCGCCTCTCTTGTCACAAATGCGTTTAGTGCGTAGGATCATCTAATATGTGTCTAGCAGTAGCAGCCAAGTGTACTCGCCCAATTCGTTGTACCGCCTCTCTTGTCACAAATGCGTTTAGTGCGCAGGATCATCTAATATGTGTCTAGCAGTAGCAGCCAAGTGTACTCGCCCAATTCGTTGTACCGCCTCTCTTGTCACAAATGCGTTTAGTGCGTAGGATCATCTAATATGTGTCTAGCAGTAGCAGCCAAGTGTACTCGCCCAGTTCCTTGTACCGCCTCTCTTGTCACAAATGCGTTTAGTGCGTAGGATCATCTAATATGTGTCTAGCAGTAGCAGCCAAGTGTACTCGCCCAATTCCTTGTACCGCCTCTCTTGTCACAAATGCGTTTAGTGCGCAGGATCATCTAATATGTGTCTAGCAGTAGCAGCCAAGTGTACTCGCCCAATTCCTTGTACCGCCTCTCTTGTCACAAATGCGTTTAGTGCGCAGGATCATCTAATATGTGTCTAGCAGTAGCAGCCAAGTGTACTCGCCCAATTCCTTGTACCGCCTCTCTTGTCACAAATGTGTTTAGTGCGCAGGATCATCTAATATGTGTCTAGCAGTATGTGTGTCATTAAATCCGTTAAGTTGTTACTGAACCAAGATGAGTGTTATCACCCTCGGTCTCCTTAGCACGGATCCCAAACACATATCATAAGCCTTTACATGGATGACCTTGAAACCCATGCGAGTAGGAACTCTAAACAGAAAATAAAACAGGTTCTGTTTGTCGAGTCCTCATGCACTGACACTGACACGTCTTCCGCATACGACAAAAGCAGCATCTTCATCTTAAACATGACAGGATAGCAGTAGGTTCAGTAATTTACTTTGGGGAGGAGTTATTGGCCATCTCGTGGAAGGTCAGGCCTGTTCGTGCTTAACAGTGCAGGTGAGAGCTAAATTCGAGGATGCTTTTTATTGTATGAGACATGCTCCTTTGAAGCCATGGGTTTAAACTGTTAACAGGTGATCTTGTTGTGTGTTAGTATCTATGTCGCGGAAGTAAACTGTTAACTGTTTTCCTGAGTAGATATCTATGTTTTGGAGTGAAATGTGTAAATCTTGTGCAGATCGCAAGGAAATCGTGCGATTGGAACTGGGATCTCAACAACGAAATGTATTGGGTCACAGGAGTTACCTCCCTTACACAGAGTCGGCGAACCCACCACTTTGTTCAGCCGGCGACAGGGAAGTGGGAGCTCACGCCACCATGGCGCGAGTGTTAGACTTTGTGTTCTTTCTGTATTTCGCCTCACACATCCCAATAACAATATTTATAGATGCACAGGCTATTTTCCCGTCGTCGTATTTTCCAGCTCAGGTAACATTTTATATGTATACGCGCTAGTGAAATACCACAAAAAATCATTAGTTTACTTCCAGGGTCAAAGGTTAAAGGTGTAGTATCATCGTGCGATATTTCGGGCTGTCGCAGTCGGCGTAACCTCAGACCTAAATTGTGTGTCTTTCTTTGAAAATTTAGTTACATCCGGATGGATGGTCGTTTTGTCGGTTGTTGTGGCAATCAGCAATCATCAATCGCTGTCATGTCAGCGTGTCGTTTGATTTAAATTTAAACGACACAACGTGTTTGAGCTAGCCCACCGCGTCCATGAATAGGGTCAGTTGTCTTCGCGGGAAAGTGTGGAACGGTAACCCGCTCACACTAATACAGAGTTGAGCAGATTCGTTTACTATAGACTGGTATCTGTGGTGTTTGCCTGAACTGTCCGTTATATCGGGGGAGGAAATGTTCGTTATATCGGGGGATGGGGAAATTCGTGATGCAAGAGAGACAACCATGGGAGGTGATTTTACTGCGCTTTAATCTGACGGTATGCTTTGATCAGTGTCGTGGACACCATGTTTGTTACTCCCGTCATACGTTTCCCCATAGTAAAAGTTCCGTTGGAACTTTTTATTCCAGTATTTGTTCCTGTAATAGTGCATGCGGAACAATTAATTCGTTCTCCATACACAGCATTTATTCCAGGTAAATATAGGAACTTGCACATTCATCCTAAAGTATCTAAAAGAGGGTTTAGTTAGTTGTGGGTGGTCGGAAAGGAAAATAGGATGGTTTTTTTTTTTTGTTTTTTCTTGTACTTTTGTTTGTTTGTTTTGTTTTTATACGTTATTTGTTCCATATTGAACAAATCCTGTGGCTATCAAGATGCAATTATCAGTTTGAAAGTTCCTCAATGAAGGACTCAATACGGTAGGGCATTGGTTTGGTGTTATCTTTCGTCAATGCATACATATGTAGTTCAACCTAATGAGATCCGTGAAGCTCCCGGGCTAGAATACGCCTTCAGCAACCCATGCTTGCCATAAAAGACGACTATGCTTGTAAGAGGCGACTAACGGGATCATGTGGTCAGACTCGCTGACTTGGTTGACACATGTCATCGGTTCCCAACTGCGCAGATCGATGCTCATGTTGTTGATCACTGGATTGTCTGGTCCAGACTCGATTATTTACAGACCGCCGCCATATAGCTGGAATATTGCTGAGAGCGGCGTAAAACTAAACTCACTCACTCCTTACCCTAACGCTAACCCCAACTGAGCACTGAGATCGGAGAGCAAATATAACAATGAGAGAAACATTAGGTCTGTCGAGTCTGGAGTGTATGGCTTCAGAAATGACATCGTTTACCTTATTTACCTTAATTAACCTTGAGTATGTTTAACATCATACAGATCGATGACACATGTAACAGGGCAGCCTAACACGGCATGACGCATGGTTCACCTTCCTTTAAAACTCTGTGCATCTATTTCAAATTAGTATTGCAAGGATGTATGTATAATTATCAATCTGAGGTCAGCATATGTCACATATCAACTCCTAACCCTGTCTGCAGGTGGTGGCACTAAAGGACTGGTACTGTCGTGAGTACCGGGACGCCATGATGATGGATCCCCCACAGTGGTTCCTCTCCTTCATCTACTGCGAGTTCATCTTTCAGTTTCCGTTTTTCTTCGTGGCGGCATATGCCTACTTTAAAGGTAGAAGATATTACTTCCTCGTTTCTGTCGGGGACGGATATAGCTTTTTGAAATGGATGGGTGGAGGGAGCAGGGTGGGAGGGATGCACACTATTGTTAAAATTTCAAGACAAAAGAAACGATCCGTCTCTGACAATCATCTATTGTGTGTACATCGCTGTTACAATATTGTGTTGCACATCCAGATTGTATGTGTGGAGTGAAGAAGTCTCGCTGTCAACGAAACCTCAGATGAATCTGAGTTCACGAGTGAATGTTGTTTGATGACGTACGCATGTCTTAACGGTTCTTTGGACTAGGAAGTTTGTGCTATGATAATTTACAGTCTATACTAGGTGCATGGCTAGCTTTTTGAAAATAATCATGATGCCTACACATGTTTGTGGCTGAAAAGGTTGGTTAAGCCAATATGAAGCTTTTCAACCTATCAGGCTTACACGCTTGCAACGCGTGCCTCACTCACTCTCTCACCATTCTCAAAGTGCACAGCAGATATTGTGATCACGGGATCAACACGTTAAATCCGTGCTCTAACCTGAAATGTATTTATATATTTATTTAAATCTCTATATGTACAGGTGCTGCCAAATGCAAATGGCTACGACTTCCCGCCGCCGTTTACGGTTCCCATGTCGCCACCACCGTGATCGCTATATCGTATTACGTGTTTACCCACGACTTTTCAAACTCCAAGCATCCGGGTCCTCGAGACTTAAAGGAGAGAAGCACGCTGTTCGCCATCTACTTACCCTACCTCCTTATACCAGTGTTGTTGATGCTCGACGCCATGTTCAGCGCCGCGTATCGGCCAGCTCCGTCTGGGTACAATGCTTCCAACAAGAAGAGAAGATGAAAGTTAAAAGATTCACATGTTTTTTCTTTGTTTTTTTTTTGTTTTGTTTTTTTTTGGGGGGGGGGGTTGCTGTATTTTTGTTTTTTTGTTATATTTTTTTAAAATGTAAATGATCACATGACTGACAAAACCATGTTATGCTGTGATGATCTCAAAAACCGCAGCAACTAGCTCACAGTTCCAATGAATTGATAATTTCTCAGAACGATAATTGTATCTTAGTTTGAAAATCTATCGATAGAATAATTTAAGTATGGCCGAATTTACACTGTTAAGACAGTTTTATAATTATATTTTGGCAATTTACATCGCCATCTGTTTTTAACTTCTTTTTAATATCGCTGTTGTCAGTAACTGATCACTGTCAGCATTGTCTATTTCATCAACATCTTCATCATCTTCATCGTTAATGACATCAGCAGCGTGGGCTCATGCAGATCAACATCCATTTAGTTTGGAGTATCTCACAATGGATGAACTCACCCATTTGACTTTTATAAGTTGATGAACAATAAGAAAGGTTTGTTACTTTATTGATAACAGCTACGATATTATATTATAATTCTTCACTCTTTCTTGATATAACAGAGAAGCACCATGATATAACAGAGAAGCATCATGATATAAAGTAACATACCTTTCTTAATGAATTCATTACACGATCGCAGGAATGTGTGACAGATGAACTCTGTATTTTGTTGGCTGTTGTGTTGAGGATGACGTTCAGGTAACATCGGGTCAGGTTAAAGGTATCGTTTAGCATCCAGTGGATTCGCCGGAGGGTTCAACAGCAGGCGATCCCACCTGCATTGTTGCTACACTCTTCGGTTTCGGTGATTTGCAGGTATCAAATGTGATTCTAAGTTGAGAACCGCTTAATTTGATGCACCTCGGCTTTTACTTCAAATTCAAAATGTATAAAAGAAAGGAGAAAGAGTGATTTGTGATCATTAATTTTGACCGTGAAATAAATGTCAATAAACTGATTTTTTCAATATCAGACACCTTCTTCCTCTATGTTGCAGCAAGTCTGCTTACAGATTGCTTGAATATTGCTGTTTTCGGTGAATACCTACCTACGCCTCGGCAGGCCCACACAAAGGCGCGCCGTGTAATGGGAGCGGGATAAAGTGCGGGATAAAACGCTCTTCTTTGAGACGTGTAAAGGTTGTCTTGTATGGTGACCCGTTCCTTGCCGGCCTGTGTTGAACAGTAGTACTTAACCGAATATGTTGGAATGTTTTCTCCATTTTCTCCATTGACCATTTTTAATTGGTCAATGCATTACCCACTTTCTTCTTGATGCGGACACCTGTTCGTTGATGCGGACACCTGCTTGTTGATGGAGATACCCGCTTGTTGATACAGACCCCTGCTTCTTAATGCAGACTTCTGCTTGTTGTTACAGACACCTGGCTGTTGTTATTGACACCATCTTGTTTGTACAGTAACCGCTTGTCGATACACAGACACCTGATTGTTGATGCACTCCACAGCTTGTCACCTCTTTGTTGACATCGACACCCGCTTGTTGATGCAGACACCTGCTCGTTGATGTAGATACCTGCCCCTTGATGATAGAGACACCCGCTCGTTGATGGAGACACCTGCTGTTGATAAAGACACCTGGTTGTTGATGCAGACACATGCTCGTTGATACAGACACCTACCTGTTAATACAGACACAATTGTTGCAGCAACCGCTTGTTGATACAGACACTTGCTTGTTAACCTAAACACCTGTTCGTAGATAGAGACACATGCTGGTTGGTGTATAGTAGACGCCCTCTCGTTGATGTAGACACCTGCTCGTTGACGTAAACATCTGCTTCTTGATGCAGATGCCTTGTTGATGCAGACACCTGCTTGTTGATGCAGACACGTGCTTGTTGATACAGACACCTACCTGTTAATACTGCAACCGCTTATTGAAAGACACGTTTGTTGATGCAGCAACCGCGTCTTGATACAGAGACCTGCTTGTTGATGCAGACACCTATTTGTTGATACAGACAGATACTGTTGACAGGCGCTGTTGATACAGGCATCTGCTTGTTGAGGTAGACACCTGGATTTTGACGAAGACACCTACCTGTTGATACAGCAACCGCTTGTTGATGCAGCAACCGCTTTTTGGTACAGGACTTGCTTGTTAATGCAGACCCCTGCGTTTGATACAGACCCCTGCTTGGTAGTGCAGACACCTGCTTGTTAATGCAGACAGCTGCTTGTTGCTATAGACACCTGCTTGTTGTTATAGACACCTTCTTGTTGATACATCGACCGCTTGTTGATGCAGACACATGCTTGTAGATGCAGACACTTGTTTTTGTTTTTTTATACAGACATTTGCTTGTTGATACAGACACTTGCCTGTTGATACAGACACCCCTTTTATATAGATTTCCGCTTGAGACAGAAAAACCACTTGTTCATACAGAAACATAAGACATCTACCTGTTTCTGCACCTGATCTGCACTCGTCCGGTATCTGACCTTTACCCGGTTTACCTGATCTATTTGCAGCATGTACCCAGTTTACCTGATCTGTGCTCAACCGCGTAATATGATTTGTACGTGGTATGTACCCGGTTTACCCGATCTGTTTGCTGAGTGTACCCGGTTTCCCCGATGTGTATGTGGTATGTACCCGGTTTACCAGATCTATACGTATCATGTTCCCGGTTTACCTGATGTGTACAGCATGCTTGAATGCAATACTAAATATCGTCAAGCGATATCCCACCAGAGACCATATAATAGATCTATTATATGGTCTCTGATCCCACTAACGTTGTATATGATATCAACGATGGTCTGTTTGTTTGTTTTTTCTTCTTTTGTTTCTCTTTTGGTCGTATGTTTGTGAGGGTATTGTTTATAGCAGTCTAAGTAAACCTAGTCTCAGTATATTTCGTTACACTCCACCACTGAGTCTAAGAAAATCGAGTAGAAGGTCACGTCAGGTAACCTTAGAGGGACCAATGACCGTCCAATCAAACGCGAGACCGTTAAATAGATTTAACCAATCAGACAACGGCTACTATTTAGGGATCGGAGGGACTTTCCAAATATTCAGGTCACTGACACAGATTTTTCCACGAACAAAAATCCGCATAATTATAACACAGTTATTTGACCTGCAGTATATACGCTTTGGGTTTTTTGTTGACATGGTTACCATTACCTATTATTTTCGCAAGCTGACATCCTTGAATATTGCCAAAAACACTATATTCAGCGACTGTTTACTCACTGTTGCCATGGTTGTAACGTACGCCGTGCGCATCACCCAGAAGCGAGCGTACGCTAAATAGCATTCGAAATCGTTCGGGTACGAACCTTTTCGAGATAAAAGGTTCAGAAGGTATGTTCGAATGTCCACTTTCGCGATTTGATAAGCTGTGTTCTGATTGGTCAATCTCATAGGTTACCTGACGCGACCTCACATAAGGTTTTGTTAGACTCAGTAGTGGAGTGTAACGAAAAGTACTGAGGATAAGTTTACTTAGATAGTGTTTATAGAGGCCATGTCTTGGTTGCACCACTGTGAATCAAAACATTCCTGATATCGTAATCTGGTTTATGTCACTGTGGCGACCCCTGTTCAGAGTCAGTCCCCTATATCCTGTGTTATATGACAATCAAGTAGATCGAAGGGTGTGGCTCCCCAGCCGACACTGTGGATGATACCTGTAATAGTAATCACTGGTTGGTCTGACCCGTGTCGAATTTTTACAGTCCACGGTCTTATAGCTGGACTTTTGCGAACAGCAAACACACTGTTTCAGTTACCCTTTGTTCACGCCTCGAGGCATCATTTGCTTAAGTACTACAATGTCTGTCCCCAAACAGCCGGCATCTAGGACACCCTTGTGTCGAGCGATATATCCACACAGCCAGAGGTCCACAGCTTCCACCATATCAAGTCTTATCACACGTATTACGTATTACGGGTGTATCACGTCCAGCAGCATGGGGTATGTTCTCCCCAACCTCGGAAACTAGCACATGAACTTACACCCAGCCTCCCCTTCCACGTGACCTGTTAATATCCAGGGTAGAATTGGTCTCCAGTAAGCCATGCTTGTAAGAGGTGACGGTATCAGGTTATTATGCTCACTGACGTGGTTGACACGTCATCGTATCCCAGTTATGTAGATCGATGTTCATGCTGTTGATCACTGGATTGTCTGATCCAGACTCGAATATATACAGACGGCCGTCTTATAGCTGGCATATTGGTCAGCGCGGCATAACACTAAACTCATTCACTCTCCGTCCACATATTCTACCTCAGCACATACGTACATGTGCACGTTTGTAGTTTATTGTAACCTAAAGTACACGGAGAGAGTCTGTATGTTCTGTGGAGAGTCAGTGGGCGGAGTTTGTGTGAGTAGGAGAGAGTCTGTATGTATGTGAATGTATGTGTGTTTAAAAACGTCTGAGTACGGGACTGTCGTGTTATTGTGAGTGGATATTGATATGGCCTACCACTTCACCGCACCATATATAGTCATGTTTATATCCGCCATGGAACTACGCGATTGGGCCAGCTTCAGTATTTCCATGTTGCTTTGATACCTGCTGTGAGTTGGGAAGAACATCCTCGTTCGAAAGCACTGAGCGGTGGTTTTGGAGGCTGTCTGGCTGCAGTTGCTGAACGAACTTCCCCTCTTTACATCAGGACGCTATCTCCCATGGCTTTGAGACATGCACTGGACGTGGTCTTCTGCTGCTACTTCGTCTTCCAGATTCCTTCGACTGTGTTGCTGGACACACAGGCGTTGTTCCCTTCCTGGGTCTACCCGGAGTGGGTGAGTACTGTAGACAGTACTGGAGCTATGTAGGGGGTGTAGGGAGATGCTGTTCCCCTCCTGGGTCTACCCGGAGTGGGTGAGTACTGTAGACAGTACTGGAGCTATGTAGGGGGTGTAGGGAGACGATGTTCCCCTCCTGGGTCTACCCGCAGTGGGTGAGTACTGTAGACGGTACTGGAGCTATGTAGGCGGTGTAGGGAGACGCTGTTCCCCCCACCCTGGGTCTACCCGGAGTGGGTGAGTACTGTAGACGGTGGTGGTGCTATGTAGAGGGTGTAGGGAGACGCTGTTCCCCTCCTGGGTTTAATCACAGTGGGTGAGTACTGTAGACGGTACTGGAGCTATGTAGGGGTTGTAGGGAGACGCTGTTCCCCTCCTGGGTCTACCCGCAGTGGGTGAGTACTGTAGACGGTACTGTAGCAGAGAAAAGACTCTATTGTAGCTTGGTGAGGACGGTGTGTGGATGATGTAGTGTGTATGTGGCTCGGTTTATGGGTGGCATGGTGTGTGGGTGGGGTGGTGTGTGGGTGGAGCGGTTTGCGACACAGTTATGTAGAGATAGAAATGCTCTCGCATCTTAGATTTTGGGAAAACGCATTGTGTATGTGTGTATGTACGTGAGTGTAACTAACACCTGACGCTGGTCGTGCGGATGTGACTGTGCAAATACACCCACTCCAATTTAATACGATGCATCTCCATTTCCATTTTACATGACAACAACGTATCACCATGACATATTCACATGACACCGAACTATCTCTAAGACACGTTTCAACATGATGTAAGACGCAGCCCCAATCACGTGACTACTACGCATCACCATGACACGTTTCCATGTCACATGACTACGCCAAAGTCCCAAGACACGTTTCCAAGTCACATGACAAAAACGATCTTCAAGAGACATTTCGATGTCACGTGCCAACAATACATCACCAAGACACGTTTCCATATCACGTGACTACAGCACATCACCAGTATGGGATACAGGCTTCCTCTTTCACCGAGTACGGCGTACAGGGTTTCCTCTTTCACCCAGTACGGCGTACAGGGTTTCTTGTTTCACGCAGAACGGCACGCAGGCTTTCCTATTTCACCCAGTACGGCACACAGGGTTTCCTCTTTCACCCAGTACGGCGTACAGGGTTTCCTCTTTCACCCAGTACGGCACGCAGGCTTTCCTATTTCACCCAGTACGGCACACAGGGTTTCCTCTTTCACCCAGTACGGCGTACAGGCTTTCCTCTTGCACCCAGTACGGCGTGCAGGCTTTTCTTTTTCACCCAGTACGGCACACAGGGTTTGCTCTTTTACCCAGTACGGCACACAGGGTTTGCTCTTTCACCTAGTACGGCACACAGGGTTTGCTCTTTCACCCAGTACGGCACACAGGGTTTCTTCTTTCACCCAGTACGGCGTACAGGGTTTCCTCTTTCACTCAGTACGGCGTACAGGGTTTATTCTTTCACCCAGTACGGCACACAGGGTTTCTTCTTTCACCCAGTACGGCGTACAGGGTTTCCTCTTTCATACAGTACGGCGTACAGGGTTTCTTCTTTCACCCAGTACGGCACACATGTTTTCCTTTTTCACCCAGTACGGCGCACATGGTTTCCTCCCTGCGGAAAATAAGGTTTCATGATTCACCCAGTAGGGAAGATATCGGTTATTCCAGTCACTCACTCACTCAGTATAGCCTTACATCATATTTGTTGTTGAGCAATCGTTTCTTCTTTTCAGTTGCAAAATATGCGAGCTTCCTACGTTGAAGGTTTCCGTGATCCCTACATGGCAGACCCGATGTCTTTCCCTTGGTTCATGGCCACGTGCGTGATTGAGTTCTCCCTAGAAATACCTTTCTTCTTCATCGCTGCATATGCGTATTTCTACGGTAAGTCTAGGTAATTTGTGTAACAATATAGTTGTGCCCCAAACTTATTCATTCATTCATTCATTCATTCATTCATTCATTCATTTATTTATTTAATTGAAGACTAATGTGTGATGTAGGGACACTTCTTACATTGGGCTACCTATCTCTTGATAACCGACCGAAGATAAAGTCCAAGATTTGACAAATTTGATTTACGATGTTATAAAATATAATGTGTACACATTTGACCCTTGATTATATATCATAGCATTTGGGTGAATCTATAATTGTTAATTGGGTCTTTTTGCGATGCCTTCCAGGTAAGTTAAGACTTTATTCGTATTGATTATAAGAACAAATGCGGGCTGCATAAAGTTCAGTGTTAGCTATCTCTCTCACGCCCTGAGCGAACATTCCAGCTGTGTTACGCCATAGACATATAAGGGGTGAGATAATCAGAGAACAGGAAGCGTTAACCTGGGCCTAGATTTTATAAGCTCTCTTAGCGCTAAGATAATCGTAAGTTAATGCTAATTATGGCTCTTACGACTATTTTAACGCTAGGAGAGCTCCGCAAATTTAGACCCTGGGCTGCGTGTACAACATTCCGGATTCTCAGGATTCTATGTATTATTACAATTGATTGACAGAACCCAAAGAAGTAGCTAGAAACAGCCTGGCGTAGCTTAACCTCATCCATCGACTAACTCACTCACTCACTTACTCACCCCCACAGGTGCGCAGCGTTGCCCCTGGATACGGCTGCCGTCGCTGATGTACAGCGTCCACACTACCACGTCTGTCCTCGCTGTCGGCTTCACCACCTGGCTGCATGACTTCACTGTGTACAAGGTGTCAGGGCCACGTGACGTTACAGAGAGGATGAGATTGATTTGCGTGTACGGCTTCTTCTTCGTTGTGTGTGTCTTCAACATCCTCGACACCTGCTTCAGCTCGGCGTACCGCACGGACAAGGAGAAGACGAACTGATGCAGATTTCGATCACAAATTGGCTCTGCAGAGTGAAAATATTATGCTTAGTGAGACAATGTAGAGGGAGAAAACGTTATGTGCAGTGAGACATATTAGGGAATGTCAGCTTGATGAATAATAACATTTGTCATGGAATGTCATCTTCATGCATAATGCGACATGTTACGGAATGTCATCTTGATGCATAATGAGACATGTTACGGAATATCAGCTTGATGCATAATGAGACATCTTACGGAATGTCCATCTTGATGTATATTGAGACATGTTACGAAATGTCAGCTTGATGCAAAATGAGACATGCTACGTAATGTCTTCTTGATGCAAAATAAGACATGTTATGGAATATCAGCTTGATGCAAAATGAGACATGTTACGAAATGTCAGCTTGATGCAAAATGAGACATGTTACGGAATGTCATCTTGATGCATAATGAGACATGTTACGAAATGTCATCTTGATGTAAAATGAGACATGCTACGTAATGTCTTCTTGATGCATAATGAGACATGTTAAGGAATATCAGCTTGATGTATAATGAGACATGTTACGCAATATACTAAGAGTACGGTGTGTTTGTCGGCTGTGAGCGACTGCATATGCCGCAGAGACACAGAGAGGATGCTAATTTAAGTACATAAAGCCTATATTCAGATGCGTTGCTATATTTCCCTATTCTTCAATCTTCTCACCAAGAGATGTATACTACATTAACGTGAAGGAAAAGCTTGGGGCGGAATGTTAACGGTCAGTTTAAATCCGATCGAATGCAATCAGGCGACGGATTGTCAGCTGGTCTTGTGAGCGATGTCTGGAAGTTTACGTCAGTGATATCTAGTTGGACACGGCAGGATGTATATTTCCTATACAAAGACATTAGTTTTCTGTCACATTGTCATACTGAAATAATGCAGTTTAAGTTCCGTGAACAAAATACTTCCTTTTCTACGAGGGTGTGTGTACATACTTCCTCCTCATGAAATCGGATGCTGTGCTTCAGCGCTTTGAGAAGAACATCAACACATCATTTCCTTTGTATCTGTTTGGTTCATGAAAAGGACGTGTAAAGTAACCATTGTGACCAAACATGGTACGCAAACTGCCGCACCCTGCCTCCAGCCATATTTACGTCCTTGGTTAATGGGAAAGACAGTGTCGATCAAGGTTGCCTGTTTAATTGGAAAGAGAGTGTCGATCAAGGCTGCATGTTTATAGGAAAGAGAGTGTCGATCAAGGTTGCATGTTAATAAGAAAGAGTGTGTTAATCAAGAGTAAACGTCTAATTGGAAAGACAGCGTAGATTACGGTTGCACTTCTATTGGGAGAGAGAGAGAGAGCGTGGATCAAGGTTGCACGTTTAATGGGAAAGAGAGTGTAGATAAACGTTGCATGTTTAATGGGAAAGACATTGTAGATAGAGGCTGCATGTTTAATGGGAGAGAGAGCGTGGATAAAGGTTGCACGTTAATAGGAAAAAGTATGTTACTCAAGAGTAAACGTCTAATTGGAGAGAGAATGTAGACAAAGGTTGCATGTTTAATGGGACAGAGAGTGTACGTAAAGGTTGCACGTTCAATGGGAAAGCACGTACGGATCATGGTTGCACGACTCATGGCCTCGATACTCAATACTTCTGGACCTACTCTGGAAACATGTTACTGAACACATGTGCGATCTTGGGTTCAGTGCTTTTAATGCCTCTGCTGTAGGGATATCGTATAGTCCCAAACCAACACGACAAACACACACACATGACATTTCATTAACCATCCCCCAACAAATTTCATCATAGTGATGTAGCTATCGATGAAGATGATATGTGAATGATTCCATTGTTCAGTAGCACATTTAAGGTAATGAAGAACAAGGTTTTAGTTTGCAACGGTTTGACAAAACGCAACCCTCCTGTACGCTAAACAACCTACTCACTCGTGTCACGGAAAGCAATATCTCTTCCTGGTCGTTTAAGGGTTAAAAAATGTGAAAATCCGTCTCACCCATACACATTCACATGGCGAGAAGAAGATTTCTAGGGACTGAGGTGGTGATTAGTGGATATGCATGCATCTGGCATACTATTCTAGGCCATCAGGCGTCAGCTTTATTGTCGTCACTCTGTCGTCAGTAGACGTGTCCGGGACCACCAACACGCGCGATGCAAGTGATCGACCAAGGCCAGTGCAAAAAAGCAGACCACTCCAGATGATTGCAATCCCGTTATACGGGGGTGAGCACTCGTTTGAAATAACTGTGGATGCCCAACAAACGTTTGTCAAGCAAGACCGTAACCGTCTCAGGGCACCTGGTTTGACATAACAGGCGTCCAACTCTGACTCATGACGTTGCGTCTGCAACGGCGCTTTGCTCGTTGGCGCTGGCATCTTCGGACCTGGTGATGGATACATTGGTCATGAGAACGGTGATCTGCGAGTTAACACGAATGAACACTGTTCCAAAGGATCATTCAACATACTTCTTGGTGCAGCCTACGTTATGGTGTTGGGGTGTGCCTCACATGAGTGAGTGAGTTTAAGCTGACGCCACACTATTCCAACGACTTGTGATGACTGTAACGTAACGCTGGTTACCGTGCAGGGGAACCGACATGGCCTGCGCTTCATCGTGAACATTCTTGATCAGGTTGTGCCTCATATTCATAACCACACATTTACTATCCGTGCCATATTCATGGACTACAACGTAAAGCCACGTCGTTCACATGCTGTGGGAGAGTTCCTGTGCAGCGCAACCTAGAACAAATTGTAGTAAACGCTAACCATTCTGTTTTGGAATCCTCATAATATGTTTTATAAGATTTTTTTCGGACTATATCATGAACGAAAACTTTATTTTTCCCACCAAAACGCACGTACACGTTAATTCGTCCCGAGAGAGATTGAATGAGTACACTACATAGAGTAATGTCACGTAGTTGGGCATTTATCACATAACTTCAATTTTTAGTTCTCAACTTATTCATCATATAGATGTTTGTAATTAAAAACATCAAATTTACCGCATTTAACATAATACAAGCAAGAAGAATATAAGTATCTTTTCAACTTATTACTATATAAAACAGCAGGTCGAGCTGAGTATCTGTTTAAATTTCAAACGGGTTTCCAACTGTCATTTCATGTATATGTAAAACACCATGCAGTATGAAAATGCACACTGATATAAGTATTTAACGTATTTACTCTATTACCTGAACTTTAATGTAAAGGTGATTCTCAGAAAAAGGAGTAGGTAGATTCACATAATATATAATTTGATAAGACAGGATCTAATTACTGAATCTAATTAAGAGTGTTTGAACAAATCTCAAATGGTGCTGTGAAACGTTTTGCATTACTAGTTCTAAACTCTACAGAAATAAAAACAGTCATTTTGTTTGGGGAGGTTGCTCATGTTTTGAGTGGAATGTATGTCCACCAATTATTTATAATAAAACATACGTATTATTAGAATGGTGTCATCCCATTTGTGAGAACTCCCAGTTGTGAGACATCGTAATAAATGGTTGAAGATTTCACTGTTTAATAATTTATATGGCAAGTTTACACGAAGATTAACTTTATTATCTGCACTTTTTCATCATAGAAATTGTTTGGCAAGTAGTGTTAAAGCCAAAACGGTAGAGATACCAGAAGTAGCTAATTTATGTTTTGCGTTATATCGATTAATATTTTCCACATTAACCGCGAGTTCTATGTCCATAATAAACACACTATGGGTTATGTCCCTTGGATATGACATCATTGGCATCCGACTGATAAACAAATAACGTTGTTAGAACTTATTAGACCCATATCACGTGATGCAGATACACTGTGCTTCTTATGTCTCGATGTACAGGCTGCTGTTTAATCTAGATGTTGCCTGGCCGTCAATTCTACACTGTGATGGCGTTGCTCCTTGAAGGAAATGAACACATTGTACAAACAATGTTACCACGTAACCAAAATCACTGGTGGAGCCTTTGTGATTTTTGCAACGGAAACTCTGCGATATGTCAGAGTCTTTGATAAATAATCGTTTTATTGTGACAAATCATCCCATTAAAAAGTGTAAAATTAATACAAAGTGTTACAGTGGGGGTTTATTTTTTCATCATAAGGTGTTTTACCTGCAAAAAGAACCCTACGTATCAATTTCCATGAATTGGTCAAATGTCACAGAAACTTTGTGATTACGAAATTGATGTAACGGAAAATTCATTCATTGTCACAGATAATTCCCAATCCCGAAATATAGCTGACGGGGTATGATTCGTTCAATCTGGTCAGTGAGTCGGACCTCGGTAACTTGCCTGTTTAGCTCGGCAAACAAACGCCTCATGATGACATTACATTTCAGAGCTTATTTAGAGGGTTCATACTTTCATTGTTAAAAAATGAGTTTTTATACAGTTGATGTGTGGAAGTGTGAAATATCTGTTTAGCTAGGTTTAACTACAGTTCCGGTGGTAGATAAGAAACGTGGAAAAAGGATTTTACTGAGGAGTGTACAGAAATGAGCCATGCGGGTTTTTTTCAAAGTCCAAACCTAATTATTTTGAACAGACCATGGCTTTATGCAAACTAGAGTGCGATGATATTGTATTACAGTTTTTAAACATCCATTCTGAAATTAGACTGTCGTAAAAAATAAGCACAGTTTAGGTTTATATTTGTATTTCCGACATTACTTCAGTAGGCCTTTCTTGATCACGGAAATCCGAGAATCATCACACACGCTGAATTCTCAGGAAGGATGTGCTTTGATCGATATTATTTTTCTAACACTGGGTGGGTAATTGAAAACAAATATCCCAAACTATGTCCGTGTCATACCACATTTATGAAACGAGTGAATGGCTTGGTATCAAACGCACAAAAGCGGGTTCAGTGGTAAGACTACAGACTACAGACTACAGATACATATCGCCATGTTTGAAAGCAAGCGAGTTTACTTTTGGTTAGGACAGGGATAATCTAGATATAGTCTCCCGAGTTAGGATTAGGGTAAGTTTAGGTTTCGGGTTTACGTTATGGTCAGGATGCTGTGATATTGTCAATATTGTTTAACTGCCACGTAATCCTAACCCTTACCAGGGAGACTGTATACATATCCCTGCCCTAACTGAAGGTCCGGGGTAGAATAGGCCACAAAAGACGACTATGCTTGTCGTAACAGGCGACTAACGGGACAGGGTGGTCTTGTCTGTCGTACAGACCCTGAAGTATATATAACCAACTAACACGCAAGTCTAGAAAATGTGGCAAGTCTCAGTCTCAGGGCTCTATTTCATTATATTATTTTTTTTTTCACTATGAACGTTCTTTTAGTAAAATATGTTCATTTCTGAGAATAGCTGTTAGTCTAAGGGTGGTCAGACTCGCTGACTTCGTTGACACATGTCATCGGTTCCCAATTGCGCATGTTGCTCATATTTGTTTATCATTGGATTGTCTGGTCCAGACTGGATTATTTACAGACCGCCGCCATATGGCTGGGACATTGCCGAGTGTGGCGTAAAACTAAACTCACTCACTCATTACCCTAATGCTAACCCCTACTGAGCACTGAGATTGGAAAGCAAATACAACAATGACAGAAACATTATGTTTGTCGAGTCTGGAGTGTATGACTTCAGAAATGACATCGTTTACGTTATTTTGAAACGAGACAGTCTGTGAACACAATCTGATGCGGCACTGTATAAATTCCAGGTCATGCTGGGGTACAGGGCAGGGTGACATGAGGTCATCTCAGGGCTCCTGAAAAATGAGGTTGTTTGACATCACTGTCATGTACGCCAGTTACTTGATTCCTGTTTTTCCTGAACGTCTACTGCTTGCCATGAACAGGAAATGTTTATTTTTAGTGCTGTCCTCTCGTATATCTGTTCAGAAAACAGCAGAGCACATACTGCAATTGTGAGATTTAAACCCCGTGACCACTTTAAGGACGTGACCACTCCTGGATTTGATCATAAGTTTGGGCTATTGGGCCAATGACATCAGGGGGCGTTTGATTCATGCTGTGCGCTATGTGCGTGTAGTGTGTGCGTGCGTGCGTGTTGTGTGTGTTGTGTAAAAGCGTCTTCTGTGTTGTGTGTGCGTGCGTGCGTGCGTGCACGTGCATGTAGTGTAAGTGGTGTGTGTGTGAAAGCGTGGAGTGTGCGCTCATGTGCTAGTGAGTTGTGTGTGCAAGCAGTCTGAGTTTACCTCTATGGACATACAAACTGCAAACTTTGAACCTACGTAAGGGCCTAGGTGTCTAAGGGACATAACTCCGTATATAGAGTCAGCCATCCCCATGTGAGCACCTCCACATGTCACTGACTACTGTGCATACATACAAACATACAGACAACATGTCTGTGAGTCAGTTTTATTTACAAAATTTCACAGGGAAAATAATATTATCTTAATGATAAAATAATTATTACACATTTACACTTACTGTACACAAGAGCTGATATCTACAGGGAGCATTTGAGTGGGTCATTCTGATCCCTGCTGTTACCACACGCAACAATTCCCGTTAGTGGTGGATTTACTTTCACTCTAATCTACCCTGATCATCCCAGATAACGTTGCCGGAGCTGTAAATATGATGACATTCACAGATTGTTTGTTCCACAGTTAGAGTATCAACATTTAGGATGACACTGTCGACATTGAATGTTCACACAGTAAATTTTGAAAGTATGTCATCTTTTGAAATATTTTTATCCCCAGCAAAAGTGTTTCAGTCATAAGAAGACCATAAAACCCTATCCTCCAAGTGAGAGTCTATTAACCCATCTTACCCCAGGAGTGACTGTGCTGACCCATGTCCTCCCAACTGAGTGCTGGTTTACCCATCCTGCCACAGAGGTACATGTGTTAACCCATATCCTCCAACTAAGTACCTGATTACCAACCCTGCCCCAGAAGTGCCTGTGTTAACCCATATTCTCCGAGTTCTTGTTTACCCACCATGCCCATGGGTGACTGTGTTAACCAATACCCTCCAACTAAGTTCCAGTTTACCCACCCTGCCCAGGAGTGCCTGCATTAACCCATATCCTCCAACTGAGTGCTTGTTTACCCACCCTGCCTTGGAACGCCTGTGTTTACCCATATTGTCCAACTGAGTGCCTGTTTACCCACCCTGTTCCAGGAGTGCCTGTGTTAACCCATACCCTCCAAATGAGTGCCTGTTTACCCACCCTGTTCCGGGAGTACCGGTGTTAACCCTGAACTAAGCTTCTTAAGGTCATGAATCAGCCTTTGGTTGCTGACTACCAGTTTGACTGAGATGCTTCACTACGTCCACCCAGTCCCAGCCCCTTGGACGATCTGTGTTGGAGCCGTATTTGTCAAAGTACCTCCTCTTCTGGGCTTTTGTCAACTGTTCTTTCTTCTCCTTTTTCTTCTCGGGGGAATTATCTTCTGCTATTACAGTGTCAGTCTTGCACTCAGCCTGGGGACAGAACAACATAGGTTATCCATAAGCAAAGAAACAGGCAGATACTACAAGACAAAAATGAAGCAGCAGTCGGAGCCTGGTAAACACACCCCACAGCCCACCCAAAGGTCAACCTGACTGCCTGACGGCCCACCTGACTGTCTACCTGATGGCCCACCTGAAGCCCCTTTAGCCTCAGGATTCATGGTTGGTGCACAACTCTGGGACAGGGCCCTGTTTCACAAAGCTCTCAGAAGCCTAAAATCTCATAAATTTTATCATAACATTTGTACTGCCTATGTTGCAGTACAGGAGATATGAATGTAATGAGGAAAGTTACCAGGTCTTTGTGAAACGGGGTCAGGTCTACTTGAGAATCATGACACAGTAATAGAGTTATGCTACCTTTAGAATACAGCATCACAAACTTTAAAAATTCATCGTAATATCCTTTTATGTAATTTTAGGTGATTTTGTTCTTAAGCAAGTTCTTGAAAATACACTGTGATGCTGGCATACCAGGTTAGCAACACATTTGTTTAGCTCAGGGAGTATGTATAAGCTTCACTCACTGATGTCTCATATGTACTAGCTTTGTCATTGTATGAGCCCAACAAGATTGAGAGTTTCTAGTAGTTGTTTACTGGTGGATGCAAAATTACTTGCAAGCACCAGTTTACAATATTATTTCACCAATACGCTCATATTTATTTGTATTAATGGGTGCTGTGGTCTTATATTTTGTGCATTTTGGTAGTGTGATCCTTTTTTTAATTAAGTAAGAATTTGTTACTCTGAAGACATTATGCCACATTCTATTACTCACTGTTTTGGTCTATGTAATTATTTAAATATATCTAAATTTTCCATTTTCAATGTAACTACTAGGACTAAATGAATTATAAATGTGAAGTAATAAACATATTTTTTTTTCATTGTGTAATTTGCATCAGTACACTGAAATGGAGTTTATAAGTACCTATTTTCTAAAGTGGTAAGAAAGCATTACACAGATCACATCAGCCATTTTTGTGTCGGTCAGTTAATGTATTCTATTCATCAGATTTATTACAAGGTGTTTGGTTTAGGGTTACATTTAGAGATTAGGGTTTAGGGTTTAGGGTTTAAGGTTTAGGGTTAGGTTACATTTAGAGTTTAGGGTTTAGGGTTTAGGGTTAGGGTTAGGGACCAAATCCAGTATCATAAGTACATGTCCATGTGTGGTGGATGAGTGGCATTGACGATTTTTTTGTTTCCTTTTGCAATTTTTATATGCTTTTCAAGCCAAAAATGGAAGCTAAAATAGCATGAAAAGTACACAATGAAATGGTTTATTGTAGAAATTTTGGGTTAATGGAAATTGGCCTGAAGTTTGCATTCAAGCCACTTTCACATGTCAAATTGTTCTGTAATGATTTCGAAAGCTAACTCACCCTCATGCCGTCACAAGACATATTCTCCCTCAATCATCAGTGCGATCCACATTACCCTTACTGTGTTCCCTACAACACTTTTCTGTCACAAAATCACCCAATGATTTTTTTTATGAAAGCATGTTATTCATGTACGCTGTGAAACCAGACGGCAACAACTGTTTCAATTTGAGCCATATAGTCTCATTCCACACCACTCTGTATCTTGTAGATCACAGGATAGGATGAGTGTGCCAAATGGCATCAGAGCTATTTGACAAGTGTCCCATAGATTAAAATCACAATACAAGGTCTACCCTTAACCTTCGTAATTGTCTGTGACCTATTTGACCCTTTCTGTTCCTTTTCGTGATGTCACCGGAATGGCTCGCTAAATTTGCCCATTGTGTAACAGTGTGAACGTAGCTAAGTTGGTTAGCTGTTGCTTAGCTCTTGGGCTCACCTCCGCTGGGTTTTCATAAACTGGCTGTTTGTCCTAGTGACAAGTGACCTAAGGACAGAGGAGGTCCTCATGAGAAATTTTGGTGCTGTATTCCAAAGGTGCTCCTGAGTTTCATTAAAACTAAAATTCACATTTCATCTAAACTGTCTGAATGATTTATAGCGGACATGATGCTAGGTAGCTACTGCAGAATCAGACTACCATCATTACTGAAAGCTACAACCTTCAGTTGGCTGGTGAATGAATGCAAGGGGGACAACTCCAACAGGTGCAAGGGTTATAATCCTGACAGGCATAAAGTGAGATAATACTGACTCACCTGACTCACTGGAGCAGACTGGGGCTGTTCTTCAAGAAGTGAGGACAAGTTGTCCTTCACCCACTCAAATAGTGAGAATGTCATTGGGGAACTCAAGAGATTTTCCACCTAAACAACCATCAAAGATATCAAGGCTTTTGTATCAAAAATACTTACACATGAGGATAAGGTTTAACTTAAATTTAATTATTTTTCAGCAAAAGGTAACAAACCAAATACTAGTATAGAAACACAACAATGAAATATGTGCTGCCATAGCACAGGCTCACCCTGGGTATCTCAGCTTGACTTGTTAGTTGACAAAGACAGTTAATTAACACATAGCTTCCGCACAATTACCGCAGACTAACAATGTAAACTACAAATATACAGATTTGACAAAACCCTGACATGACCATTGCTAAAATGCTCTTGCATCCAGGATGTCCATTTTCTTCAGGCAAGTATTTCCGGTCAGAAAGGACCCCCATTATGTCAGTTCACACCCCTTTTACCTGCACTACATGATTATGTGTTGCTTGGCCGTGATTCGATCATCACAATAACAATATAGAGCAGACACACCTCCATGATTCATGAAGAACAATGGCAATGATTCATAACTAACACACCATCACTTCACCAGCATTTCACCATGTAACATGTTACATTTGGGATTACATTTTTGTTGTCAAGGACAAATTCTAGAACTTTTTTTAACTGAGTCCCATCTGGGATTCGAACCCACAGCCTTAGAGTCAGGCACCTATTCACCAGCACACAAACCTGCTCAGCCACCATGACTTCAATTAAAATGGAACAACTGGTAGTTTGAACTGTGGACTTTGTGTACCCCCCCTCTGATAAGTAAGTAACTGTTGATTGGCACAGCTCCCATGACCAAAAGCTATGACTAAGTAATGCCATTTAGAAAGTTATATGTTATATCTGGGATAAGACTTTCTTAGAAGAGTACAAATTTTTTAGTTGAGTCTCATCCGCTATTCAAACCGACAGAGCCACTCACCTCCTCCAGGATTCCACTTCGTACTTTCTCCTTCACAGAATCAAGTCTGCAAGAGAAAGATTGTTGCATACTCTTAGTATAAGAGTATTGTACACACTCAGTTCTGTTATAGACAGTACTGTGCATACTTAATTATGATACAGGCAGTATTATATATACATTCTTACATTACAAAGCACGATGCTAATCAATCATACAAAAACTGTGACTGGCACAGGAGCACAGCAGGAGCGGAAGCGTGTGTTTCTTTTGTGAAAGTAAAGCTGTTTTGAGCGCATGTGTTTGTATTAAGAGAGTTGCAAAAGGACAAAGGTGAAAGGCCTACATGTGTTTATTGTAGAAGAGGTCAAGGTTGACAGTGGGGGCCACTTCTGGGTAGTTATCTCCCCAGGATATCTCCACCAGGAATGACTGATGCTCACCGTCCTCACCATACTGAAACAATACACACGGATGCTATCACACACAACACAGTGATGTTATCGGATACAGTACAGAGATGTTATCAGACACATCACAGTGACATCAGACAACACAGTGATGCTATCAGACAAAACACACGGATGTCATCAAACACAACACCAGGATGATATCAGACACAAAACAGTGACAGTATCTGATGACACAGTGATGCTATCAGATACAGCAGTGCTGTTATCAGACATAAGACAGTCACTGTATCAGACACAGGACGGTGATGTTATCAGACAAAACACATGGATGTCATCATACAAAGAACTAGGATGTTATTAGACACAAAACAGTGACAGTATAGGATGCAACAAAGGGTTGATATCAGGACACAAAACATCGATAGTATCAGCCACAATACTGATCCAAGTTTAATAACAATCTAAGATCATACTATGCATGATCCCTGATTTGATCTGTTCCTGTCACCATGATACAAGGGTCTAGCCCCTACATCATGGTTGATCTGATCATGTCGGTTTCATATATAGGGAGTATATTGCCATCATATACATGTATATACAGAGTAGCACATACCTTATACTGGAAGCAGGTTGGGCTCATCTGTTTAAATTTCCCATCACCATCATATATAGAGTGAAGCACCTCCAGCTCTTCCTAAAGGAAAGTTATAACATACCGTCATTTTGAAACTCTCTAAAATACAGGATTCGAGGAATCTCTATAAGTTTCAACATAACACTTGTCACTGTTGACAGGATTAAACAAATAATCAAAAACGTGGAAAAACGTGAATTTTTTAGACATGTGTCTTAAAACATCGCTTTGCATTAAAAATTATGTAGTTATTACATTAGATTTGTGATGTTCAGCTCAATACAACATACACAGAGTACTCCTTTTGTTCACATACAGTACTCTTTTTCTTAAAGGTGAAGGAACAAATTTTATGGATGATCAACTTCTTTATTTTCACAATGGCGACGTTTTGGTATGGATTCTTATACCGTTTTCAAGTTGTTTTTCTTCAAATACAGTGAGTGTTTCTCTCAACAGAACTTATAATCCACCCACCTGTTGCTGTTCCAGGCAAGACATTGCTGACTCAGCGAGATCAGGATGAATGCTTCACGATCTCATTGCTCAATGTTAGGATGCACTCTACAAAAGGACAGTGATAAAAACCTCTGACATATCTTACCTTTAAAGTGATACTTCGATTTTCTATCAAAAACAAATAACTGTCATCAATAAAGTTGAATGAGAACATATCTTGAAACAAATAATGTAACATTCACTTCACATTCATCAACATCTCTACTCGACAGTAATGAATGATTCCTAATGTGCAAGCTTTTCTTCATGGTTCAGTTTGAGCTGCTGACATACAGCCAACAGGAAGCGCACTATATCAAGTTGCCAGACATTTTAATGTTTATCAAAACGCATGCAATATCATTTCCAGGATAACACTCCTGACTTGTCTCTATTCTAATGAAGACGCATGATGCCATGTCACCTTTGGTCAGTGTATCCATGGAATGAAGAGTACAAACTGACAAAACATTATCAATCTAATCGATTTGTGGGTTGGGATCAGATAATGGGCATACAAGGCTCGATTTTGCTATTTACAAACTGCATCAGTGCAGGTGAAAATTGCTGAGTGCAGCCTATTTTATATTTCATGTAGCACCCAGTGCAGGTCATTGTCCCAAATCCCTTCCATTGTCCCAAATCCGGTTTTGGTAGCGAGTCAGTCAAGCTAAACAAAATACAATTGGAAAGGCCCTCAAACTGATTTGAAAGGTGCAGCCCATTAAAAACAACAAAATCGATCCCTGGAATATCACTAGAAGCCACTACAGGACGCAGCCCACTGGTCCTTCATCCAGTGATAATTGTGATACGCCCAGTGTTTGCTTCTACATCACAGCCATGTTGAAGACAGCAAACCTAGGGAATTGTCAGAGGGGTAGCATGATCTGGACAAGGACTTCCATTGTTGTGGAGGCTATGGTGGACTGAGTGGGTTAGACGGCAGCTGACTGTGTACTGGCGATTACATCTCTGAATCTGAGAGTGTGGGTTTGAATCCCAGATGTGACAACCCAATTATGTACCACAATCTGTACTTTACTGGTAGCTTACATAAAATTTCTGTGCTGGGATTTGATTCATGGACCTTTTAATTCGATTACACGATGCCATTTAGAAAGTGGTCAATTGCAACACGTCATATTTGGGATTTCACTTTCTTAGTAAAGTACAAATTCTAGTACTTTTTTCGGTTGAGTCCCATCCGGGATTCGAACCCGCACCCTCAGAGTCAGGCACCTAATCGCCAGCACACAAAGTCAGCCGCCTAGCCCGCTCAGCCACCGCGACTTCCACAAAATGAAAGTCGGACAACTGGTAGTCTAGACTGCATACTTTGTGTACCCCTCTGATGAGTGTAAATTGGCACGGCTCCCACAGCCGAAAGCTATGATTACACGATGCCATTTAGAAAGTGGTCAAATGCAACATATGTCATATTTGGGATTTCACTTTCTTAGTAAAGTACAGTTGTCCGACTTTCATTTTGTGGAAGTCGCGGTGGCTGAGCGGGCTAGGCGGCTGACTTTGTGTGCTGGCGATTAGGTGCCTGACTCTGAGGGTGCGGGTTCGAATCCCGGATGGGACTCAACCGAAAAAAGTACTAGAATTTGTACTTTACTAAGAAAGTGAAATCCCAGATATGACATATGTTGCTTTTAATTCGAATTTTGATGCCTTGTCCACATGACCAAAGAGGTTAACTCTCTGGGCAAACTGAAAAGATAAGGATTCCTCACCCAGTTACATAATCGTTCAGAAAATAATTATGTCAGAACTGTGGTTGGTTCAAAGACCAGACCAGCACTTCATTGCACAAAGATAACTTAGTGCTAGTGACAGAAGTTTACAACTCGTCGGATCCAGGATCTGACTGTATACTTCACATTGACTTTGACTGAAGCTGTTACTAGTATGTCAAACGTGACACTTGTGTGCTCTTTATAAATCCTATGTTTCTCAATAATTTCAATGTCAATTATTAGAAATACTAATCTGAAATGTGTGTAACTGTGTTTAATTTTTTTCCATGAGAGTTGGGGAGTTTCAAAGATCAAATCAGTTCAAAATCAGGCAGTTACATCATCACTGACGTCTGTATTCAGGTATTACACTGGAAATTAATACAACTGCAATGAAGGCTAGAGAGTGTAGATCATGATGACAAATATCTGACTGCACGAAAACTGGTTCTTCTACTTCTAGTTAACAGAAAGAAATGCTCCTGTCAGAATGATAGTGTGTCATACCTACGACGGACAATTTGATCAGTCGGAGTTATCACATATCATTAAAAAGGACACGTTCACTCAGAGAATGAATGTGTAAGGTTCTTCTGTGTAAGGACAGTTTGCTTACCAAACGGAAACAGATCATGCTTCGACCATGGGCGCAGCCATTTTCACTTCCCATGATTCCTTGCGAAAAATGTGAAAGGGACACAAGCAGGAAACGAAAATTGAGCCAGTGCGAAATATATATTTAAAAAAGAAACATGTAGATCTATGCTGGTGATCTAAAACAGTTTATGGGAAAGACAATTTGTACACTGTACACTGTCGTTGAACACTTTAATATGGAATTAACTCATTCTAAGGCGATCCGGGGTTAGAAACTAGTAAACCCTATCACTGTAACCCAGTTTGTAGATGTCTATTCGTCAACAAGTGATCCCAATTTCTCAACAATATACTTTCCAGACAGAAAGGGAATATTCATAATAACAGATGATTACAGAAACATAACCACTCCCTGGAACCACTGTCCTGCAGAGGTGCAGTGATGGGGTGACTGTCCGCCTGCATTTGCTGTGACCGCGTGCTTGTTTTGGTGGCGAATGTAAGATCGGTGTTAAGAATCTAATCACCATTTGCGAAACATGAACAATATCGTTTAAACATTACCATTTCACGAATGCACAGGTCCTGATGGTGATATATAGAAAGTTTCACGTTTCTAGGTTAAACACGAAGAAAGCAATTATCGGCAGATCATATCTTTTCAAGTAGACAAATATTGATTTTATGTCAGATATTTCCATTTTTCCTGTGAATGATAAACAGAGTTAATAGGTATCACCAGTAGCACCCACTGTGAAAAGTCATTCAGATGAAAACAAAAGAAGGTATTGTACAAAATGTAAACCTGATATTCAGTGAAGTGATCGCGAGAGTAGAGTGAACACATTAATTCAGTGATCGGCAATTTGGAATATGCAGTGATCGGAAATTTCTGTACACTTTTTTTCAAAATTTATAGAAAATATGAAATATGTAGGTTTTTCGATGTAAAGTATATTTTCAGTCAGTTTCAGACTTAGCAACATGAATGAGGGGGTTAGGTGTGGATATTTCCCTTCTCTGGATGACTTTTCTGCAGTTGTCAATCACTGTGTGCAGAAACATGCAGATTTGAAAATAGGGATTATGACCACAACACTTAACAAAAACAAAGGCAATAATTCATATTTACCAAGCGTACACGTATGACAATATATATCAAGCCAACCTGAGGGTACTAAAAAGACATTACACATCTGGAAAAACAAAACAATCACTAGGCATAGTACCTTAAGCCACAGCTAGTTCCCTAAGCAAAAAAAGCGAACCAGAGACACATATCCAGGATGTATCGCCAAAGTGAGAAAATCAGTGTTGTCATTTGGCGGAAATATGCGCCATACTCCAACTTTCCATTAACATACTCACAGAGATTTGTTGTTAACCAACTGATCAGTGGTCACCACACAGACAAACATGCAGACACGAAAGGTTTCCTCAATGTGGAGTACATACAATCGATCCGT